>NC_041341.1:828500-836000 GCF_004354835.1 Perca flavescens
TTTTTGGAAAGGCTGGCAGTGTGTGAACACAGCCTTAAGTGTCCATTTTTTCAGGGAAGGACAGTCTCCGTTTATAACTTCCCTCCAAAAGGACACATACGGGTGTTTTCTGGTCCGACATAACTATCAACGAGAAGTTTATTTGTCTGGGGTTACAAATCCCATTCAGAAAATGAATCCGTTTCCTAATCCAACTACGCTGCTCATGTTCAGGTCTCTTTGATTCTCAGACGCATCGCAATAATTCTGTTATGGTTGTGTATGTTTATGTTTCAGCTTCCTGTTTTATTCTGTAGTCTGTTTTTTTCCCATGTCATGTCTTGTCTTACTTTCTGTCTTGTGTTTTCCCTCCTTTGTGATTGTCTGCCTCACACTGATGTGTTTCACCTGTTCCTGAGTCCTCGTGTCACCTGTTCCTTGTTTCACCCTCGTTACCTCTTGTATTTAGTCTCTGTCGTCTTTGTCTAGAGTCAGTGTATTGCATTGCATTGCATTGCATTGCATTGCATTGCATTGCATTGCATTGCATTGCGAGTGTGTGTAGTCCACCCCCTTTGTCTCGGTGTTCCTGTTATGTGCAATTCCTGTTTTTTGGCTTCCTCATCGTTTTAGATCTATTCGGCCTGCTGTCTTCAGGACTCTGTCACTGCCCGTGAGTCGAGTGTAGATGTGAGTTGCCCATGCGTCACTTTTGCGACATGTAGCCTCCAAGAAACTGCTAACGAGAGACATCTGTAATGTCAAAACAATAAAAATGGACCTACGTAACGAAGTTGGTTCACTACTGGCTACAAGTTAGCGATCAAACACAACAAGAATGGCGTTTTGAGCTAACTTTAGCAATCAAACAAGCATAGATAGCAAACACATTTTTGAAATGATTTCCATCTTCTGTTAATGTTGGTAATGAGAAGAATTTCACAAAATTTCAGTAAGACACGTTATGCCATAAACCGTTTAAATCTGAGCATGCACGACTCACATCTGTACTCGACTTACATCGGGCAGTGACAACTCCTTTCGTTGTATGGATTTTGTTTCATTAAATCTTCAAGCTCACTACTGTCCTGCTGTCTCTGCATTTTGGGTCCGCCAATTCTCTGAATCATGTTACACATTCCCCGGAAGAGACAAGCAAGCCTGCTATGTTCCACCATCCAAATCTTCTTCCAAACTTGAAGTGTTCTCACAGTAATGGAGAGATTAAGTTTTACCAACCCATTCTCACTCCCAACTCATCACATACTGACTCAGTGTTTTTCAAAAAAAAACAAAAAACGTTAGCGTCTGTATGGAACGCACCGAGCGTGGCAGCAGCTCAACCACGGCGCTGTAAGATGACGTAGTATTTAGAGAGACAACGGTAGAGAGTAGTATGTAGAGAGACAGCAGTAGAGAGTAGTATGTAGAGGGACAACAGTAGAGAGTAGTATGTAGAGAGACGGCAGTAGAGAGTAGTATGTAGAGGGACAACAGTAGAGAGTAGTATGTAGAGACAGCAGTAGAGAGTAGTATGTAGAGAGACAGCAGTAGAGAGTAGTATGTAGAGAGACAGCAGTAGAGAGTAGTATGTAGAGAGACAGCAGTAGAGAGTAGTATGTAGAGAGACAACAGTAGAGAGTAGTATGTAGAGAGACAACAGTAGAGAGTAGTATGTAGAGAGACAGCAGTAGAGAGTAGTATGTAGAGAGACAACAGTAGAGAGTAGTATGTAGAGAGACAGCAGTAGAGAGTAGAGAGACAACAGTAGAGAGTAGTATGTAGAGAGACAGCAGTAGAGAGTAGAGAGACAACAGTAGAGAGTAGTATGTAGAGAGACAACAGTAGAGAGTAGTATGTAGAGAGACAGCAGTAGAGAGTAGTATGTAGAGAGACAGCAGTAGAGAGTAGTATGTAGAGAGACAGCAGTAGAGAGCAGTATGTAGAGAGACAGCAGTAGAGAGCAGTATGTAGAGAGACAGCAGTGGAGAGTAGTATGTAGAGAGACAACAGTAGAGAGTAGTATGTAGAGAGACAACAGTAGAGAGTAGTATGTAGAGAGACAGCAGTAGAGAGTAGTATGTAGAGAGACAGCAGTAGAGAGCAGTATGTAGAGAGACAACAGTAGAGAGTAGTGTGTAGAGAGACAACAGTAGAGAGCAGTATGAAGAGAGACAGCAGTAGAGAGCAGTATGTAGAGAGACAGCAGTAGAGAGTAGTATGTAGAGAGACAGCAGTAGAGAGTAGTATGTAGAGAGACAACAGTAGAGAGTAGTATGTAGAGAGACATCAGAAGAGTGGAGGGAAGAGACCGAAAATCAGCATAAGGAGGTTGTTTGGGGGGGTTGAAGGGTCAAACAGCACAGGAAGGTAGGAGTTGATATTTACCCAGCAGCAGCGCCTCCTTCTCAGACGCCACCCCTCCTCTCATGATGACCTCGCTCCTCCTTTCTCTGCCGAGTAACAGGGAGGGAAGACACCCGTTCACCGCCTGGGAGACAAACACACACACACGTTACCGGCCAAAAACACAGGGATATACACTGAGAAACACACACGTTACCGGCCAAAAACACAGGGATATACACTGAGAAACACACACGTTACCGGCCAAAAATACAGGGATATACACTGAGAAACACACACGTTACCGGCCAAAAATACAACACACATGTACATTCAGAGCAGTGGTGGAGCAATTGGTGTTCACGTTCCGGGAGGAGTTCAGGAGAACACAACGCAGAACATGGTGTACACACAAGAATACCGCGGCGGAAAAAACAAGCACTCAAATAAATATAGTATACAAAGAAAACATCATATTTAATAGAAAGCATCTCAGCACTCAGAGTGAGACATGTTTTATGTATCTGTGTCCTTCTGACTTTAATCAGCTTCCAGTTCAGCAGGTCTGGAGTTAAAAGTGCAAGAGTGTGTGTGTGTGTGTGTGTGTGTGTGTGTGTGTGTGTGTGTGTGTGTGTGTGTGTGTGTGTGTGTGTGTGTGTGTGTGTGTATTTTGGCACTCTGACCTCTCTGTCAGCCTTTAAACACACAAAGCTCTGTGGTGTACTAGAAACTACTTTGATATTCTGCAAACATGCAACAACAAATTATATTTCTTACCAACATACAGTGACGGACTGGACATGTGGAATTTGGGCAAATGCCAGAAGGGCCACTACTGATAATTAGGTTTTGGTTATTTTGATAAGTTATTTTATGCATGCAGCCACAAATATTCAAGACTGTACTGCGGCGAGGTGTGTGGAAAGATTCAATCTGAAGGCAGAGTTACTAATTTCCAAGCTAGGTTATTGACATTAATAGTGCGGTTGTGTTGCAAATGCCAGGGCCGTTTTTTGATCCCAGTCCGTCACTGCTTTAAAAGGAGCAGAGATAACAGCTTCAGTTCCCTGTCATAAAGGGCTGTCTGACAGCAAGGTAAAGCACAGAAAATATTGTAAATATAGCGTCCAATTAAACGGATACATATGTTTTTAGGAGCCTAAAATGTGCTGCTGCCCCCCGTATGCAGCAGGATATCGCTTAGCTTCCGACTACGGAGAAGTAGCTGACACTTCATAACACGTGAACTGTCCCTTTAAGATTAAATTCATCAGCTGCCTGAGAAAGCTCCACACTTTACATTACATAATCTGAGCCAGAGCAGGTAAACTAGTCTGTTCCTGTTGAGTTGTCAGTGAGCGGAGGCGCAACGACACACAGACGGTAAGATTGACCTTTTATTACAAAGCTGTGACTTTAACTGTGTAGTAGAATAGTTACAGAAAGGAGCTCTAAAGTACTGAAGAAGTGAAATACTTTAACTGTAATCCACTGCAGACTGAAAAACACTGTGAGACTCAAAGTGAAAGTAACTGAGGCAACTTTCTGCAGCAGGGAGAGGCACATGTTTACCTTCTGGGCTTTCTGCCAGAAATCTCTTAGGTTTAGACAACAACACTATTTAGTTAAGTTTAGTAAAAGATAGTTTGGGTTAAAATAAACCTTTCTTGGCAGACCGCCCTGAAGGCAAACTTGTCCCATGTGCATGGGAGAGAATCACAACTGACTTTGTGATATAACGTCTGCTGTTTCTGCTGTTTTCAGCTGCTCTCAGAGACAAAATGGCTTCTAGGTCAGAGGAGGATTTCTACTGTTCGGTCTGTCATGAAGTCTTTAGAGATCCTGTTCTTCTGTCATGTAGCCACAGCTTCTGTAAAGACTGTCTGAAGAGCTGGTGGGCAGAGAAACCAACACAGGAGTGTCCAGTTTGTAAGAGAAGATCTTCAAGGCCAGAACCAGCTCGTAACCTGGAGTTAAAGAAGCTGTGTGAGAGTTTCTTACAGCAGAGAGATCAGAGAGATCAGAGAGTTTCAGAGGCTCTCTGCAGTCTGCACTCGGAGAAACTCAAACTCTTCTGTCTGGACCATCATGTGTCTCGTCTGTCTACATTCAGAAACGCACTCCAACCACAGAATCAGACCCATAGATGAAGCTGCACGACAACACAAGAAGGAACTCCAGGAAACTCTGGAGCCCTTAAAGGAGAAGATAAAGGTTTTTGAACAAGTTAAAGTGAAGTTTGATCAAACAGCAAAACACCTGAAGGTCCAGGCTCGATGCACAGAGACCCAGAAGGGTCAGTTTAAGAAGCTTCACCAGTTTCTAGAAGAGGAAGAGGAGGCCAGGATGGCTGCACTGAGGGAGGAAGAGGAGCAGAAGACTCAGAGGATGAAGGAGAAGATGGAGGCTCTGAGCAGAGAGATAGCAGCTCTTTCAGACACAGTCAGAGCCACAGAGGAGCAGCTGAGAGCTGAAGACCTCTCATTCCTGATCAACTACAAGGCTGCAGTGGGAAGAGTCCAGCAGCGCCCCCTGCTGGATGATCCACAGCTGCTCCCAGGAGCTCTGATAGACGAGGTCAAACACCTGGGCAACCTGAGCTTCAACATCTGGAACAAGATGAAGGACATGGTCTCCTACTCTCCTCTGATCCTGGACCCAAACACTGCTCATCCAAACCTCATCCTGTCTGAAGATCTGACCAGTGTGAGACGAGGACAGAAACAGCAGCTTCCTGATAATCCAGAGAGGTTTGATTGTTACCGCTCTGTCCTGGGCTCTGAGGGCTTTAACTCAGGGACTCACAGCTGGGATGTCGAGGTTGGAGACAGTGAGGTCTGGTTTCTGGGTGTGTTAGCAGAGTCTGCCCAGAGGAATTGAAGCCTACGGTCTGGATTATGGACAATATATTTCTCTAGAGGTAAATACTCAGCGTGGTCACCACCAGCTCCAGCCACTGTTCTCCCGTGTGAGAAGCAGCTCCGGAGGATCAGAGTGACTCTGGACTGGAACAGAGGAAAGCTGTTGTTCTCTGATCCTGATACTGACACACACATACACACCTTCACACACACTATCACTGAGAAGATGTTTCCATTCATTAGGCCTGGGGGTAATCTGAAGATATCACCACTGAAGGTCTGTCTAACAAAACAACAGGTCTGATAGTCTGCGGTTTTCTACTATTGACTTCCGTAATGTGGTTCATCTGTTAGGAAATCTTGGGAAAATAGTTTTTCAAAAAAGTGACAAAAAACTTACAGGATAATCTTCAAAAATTTGGGAAAAGCTCACAAAAAACGCAGGAAAAAATATTGACAGAAACCTTTTTTTAAAGTGACAGAAGTGTCGATAAAGATGACCAAAATGTTGGAATTTTAACCCAGAGAACATAACGGTCACGGTATTAAACACATCTTTAACGTTGTGAAATGGATGCAGTTTGGTTAGGTTTGGGCACCAAAACTACTGAGTTAAGTTTAGAAAAACATAGAGGGGGTGCTGCCACTATAAATGTAAATATAATTCATAATTGTTGCTTGAACAAATGACTTATGGGAGCGTTTTTTTGGGGGAGACAAGAGGGAGATAAACTGTAGTCAAACACTGGTGTGTGTGTGTTAGTTTTTACCTTCTCATGCAGCTCTCCGTTGGTTCCTTCCACAGCTTCCCCATTACCATTGAGCAGCTGAAGACACAGAAAGAGAGACAGACAACAGTGAGAACAGAGAGTCATCTGCAGCAGAGGAGCGTTTGTTTGCTCTGCTGCTGGTTTATAGATGGCTCAGTTAGAGGAGGGAACAGAGGTGTCAGTAGCACTGCAGAGAGAGTTTCTGACATCTGGAGGAACACGGAGCCGATGCATGATTAAAGAAGACATCAGAAAACATGCTCCGTGCATGTAAATGACAAACCTTTTAGATTGTGTGGAGACACACACAACCCTGGTGCGTTCCAGGAAACCCCTAACTCATGTTTTCACAACCTGAAAGCCATGAAAGTGTCCTGGAACGGCAGTCAAACCAGTAACTTAGTACTTGTGAACTGGTACCAGATCGTTGTACTACCAGTTACAGTTTTTGACGTCACACACACATAAACAACAATGGCAACCCCTGTTGATGCTGTACAGACGCTGGTGATTAACGCTGACAAAAAGAAATACATTTACACCTAATCAAACTAAATCAAGTCACACGGTGGGTCAGCTGATTGTAAGGCCTACTCACAGTATATCCCTGTGTCAAATGTGTCCACCATTTGCCTTGAGAAGACCCAGCAGGGTCGAAATGTTGCCTTTGCATTAAATATGGGAGCTTAAAGCAGTGTTGCGGACATTACATTTTTTTCACTTTAGTATTTCTCTTGTCCTGCACCTGCCACAAGGTGGGATGAGCACACAATTACTTTTATAAATAGAAATAAATAGACATAAATATGTAACATAAAGTAATTCCGCACATTGTAATCAAAACAATACACATATGATTGTGTACTACTACAGTTTATGTTTATTAAATGAAGCCCAATGCTATCTTGAGTCAGCAGGAAGTGATCCCACCATGCTCACGGACACTTTTTTACCGCCGTCAAACTAGCAGAAGTGGATTTGGACCCGCCCTAAACACACCTGCGCCAGGCGCTTCACACCGTGCTCTTAGATCGTTAAAATAGGACCCTACGTGTGTAATCCTTAGAGTTAAAGGTCAGCATTTAAAGAGATATCTGTTCATCAAAACTCAAAAACATACTTGAATGGTCAGTTCTTTTTCACGGAGAAGCAGCCATTATCGATGTAAATTCATGTCAGTTAAAGATCATTCTAAAGACAAGAGATGAAAGAATTCCCCAAAAGTTTAGAGTCTATTTCAAACACTGATATTCTGCCAAAAGATGTCTAAAATCTTCCTCCCTGCCGTCTCCAGCCTGAAGCCATCAATCTGTCAGTTATCCATCACTCAACGCTCATCATCGAGCTGCACAGCTGTCTTATTAAAGCAACAGAACTCAGACAGCGGCCGGGGGGAATCCCTTATCCTACACCGGCCATTTTCACCGCAGAGCAGATCTAATGTCCCATTTTCATTCAACAAACTGTCTCCCTCGTAATGTATGACCAGCGGACGACATTTAAAACTCAAACAGCTGCAAAATACGGACCCCTGGTCAGGTGTC
>NC_041341.1:843500-868500 GCF_004354835.1 Perca flavescens
GTGTGTTTGTGAAACAGTTTCTGCCTAGAAACAAGGTGACACCTAGCCTGGTCCTACCAGACTCTGGTCCACTAGCCTGGTCCTACCAGACTCTGGTCCATTAGCCTGGTCCTACCAGACTCTGGTCCACTAGCCTGGTCCTACCAGACTCTGGTCCACTAGCCTGGTCCTACCAGACTCTGGTTCATTAGCCTGGTCCTACCAGACTCTGGTCCACTAGCCTGGTCCTACCAGACTCTGGTTCATTAGCCGGTTCATTAGCCTGGTCCTACCAGACTCTGGTACTCTAGCCTGGTCCTACCAAACTCTGGTCCATTAGCCAGTACATTAGCCTGGTCCTACCAGACTCTGGTACACTAGCCACACTCTGGATCTGCCATAACCAATCAATAACGTTTGGTCGTGACGTAAGAATATATCGCGAACCCACACGGTGTACTGAAGGGAAATGAAAATTGAGCGGAAGTACGTAGGAGGGCGGAGCCAGGCTGGGACACACTACCCCTGTGAGGAGAGAATAAAGACACAGGGAAAGCTTAGATCGGAGCTCACTTCGGAGGACATCTTGGTGGACTGAGCTCTGACTTCATGTCTGTCGCTAGGGAAACTTAGACTCTGTTTGTTAAGGAGTTCCCCATAAGGAAGGATGTTTAACTGTGTGATTTGTTACCGTGATATATATACACTCGGTGTCGTACCATTTTCCTCAGTTCGGATCCTCTTGGAGGGATTTTCATCCGAATCGTCATCCGACATCTCCATCTCCTCCTCGCGTCTGATGCCCATGATCTCTTCGCTGTGGGCGTTCCTCAGCTCCTACACAGACAGACAGACACACACACACACACACACACACACACACACACACACACACACACACACACACACATATACATACATATATACACACAGACAGACAGACACACACACACACAAACACACAGATGCATGCACACACACACACACACACACACACACACACACACACACAGACAGACACACAAACACATACACACACAGAAACAGATGCATGCACACACAGACAGACTCAAAGACACACACACACACACATACACACAGACAGACAAACACGCACAGACACACACAAACAAATGCACGCACACACAGATGCTAAGACACACATACATACACACACACAAACACACATTTACACACACACAGACACACGCATATACACACACATATACACACACACACACACAGACACAGACACACAAACACACACACACACACACACCAAGCACCAGGATGTGTCTTTATCTGGACTACATGTCTCTTATGTAGAGCACTTTTTATAGACTTGCTGTTCAAAAGTGCAAAACATGAAACAAACTCTCAGAAAAATGCAGGTCGTCTGCAACTCTCACTTCTTTAAAATCAAGACTCACGACTTTTCTGTTTGACACTGCCTTTCTTTAAATAACTGTTCATTTCTTACACCGCACTATAACTTGTATTGCTGTATTTCATACCTGTCTACTTCATGTCATACATGTCTATGTCTACTTCATGTCTACTTCATAATGTACATTGAAATGCCTTGTTGCTGAAATGTTCTGTACAAATAAAGCTGCCTTGCCTTGAAATAATCACATCATCTTATTCAGTATCTCTTCATTTGTCAGCTCACATCCACAGAGTTAGCAACACCCGTGCTGTTGCTATAGTGATACTGGTACATTTCGACTTACCACAGATACTAGCCGTGAAAAGGAGGGGCTGTAGGATGCTAGAGAAGGCTGTCTCATCACTCACTCTTACCTCTTTTTGGACCAAATATTTAAATGTGGTCTGAGTAGGCTCTGATGAAGCTTCAGTAATAATAATTTATCAGACTTAACTGGGTGGATGTGGTCTACGGAAGATTTAAAATGCAGAACTAAAAGACAAATACCCACTAGTTGTGTTTCCATTCGATTGTCAAGCCAATGTTTAAAGCGTAACTCTCGCCAAAATGCAACCTAGGGTATTTTTGTGAATGTACCCGAGTCAACCGTATTCTCGTTTTTCGATCAAATGGCCTTTTGAATGGGAGTGCTAGGGGCACTTTTATGCTAGCCTCAAAATCACTATTTTTAAACCACTAAGAAGGCTCGACACAATATGAGACTTTCCCTGAAGTATCACCAGGGGCTCTACACCTTAACTACACCGGTGCACGAGGGATATACTAAATCTGTGGCTACTTGTTTTGATATCGACTCGTTTTGACTGCCGAGGTGGTAGCGGCCGGAAACAACCAGAGCTACGGTGAGTTGTTCAAAACCTCTCTTTTTAGTAAACTCTGGGAACACAAACAATGTTGTCAATACTTGCGTTAAGGTGTAGAGCCCCTGGTGATACGTCGAGCAACGTTTCATGCCGAGCCTTCTTAGTGTTTTAAAAATAGCTATTTTGAGGCTAGCATAAAAGTGCCCCTATCACTCCCATTCAAAAGGCATTTGACCAAAAAACGAAAATACGGTCCATCTTAAAAGTGGCGCTTTTGTCCTATATATGCTTTTAAATGAAAGTTTGACTCTGGTACTTTCACAAAAATACCCTAGGTTGCATTTTGGCGGGAGTTACACTTTTCGATACGATTTTTTCAACGTTCCTTTATCATTTCATTTCAAATACCATAAAATTGAATACAACACCCAAATTCAAAGAAAGCAATGAACTGATGATTTACTTTACTAGTTGTATGGAACCGTCCACATAGTTTTTTATTTTTTTATTTTTAACAATTTGGTTGAAAGAAACTCACATTTGTGATATAGAAACTTTTTGAAAATGGGTCAATTTTGACCCAGGACACCAGGAGGGTTAAAATTAAACATTGCAGTTGGTGCTAAGTGGAGCGTCTGTCATAGTGTGATTGGTTATGTCACTGTCACTCCCTTGCTCCATATCCTATCCACCAATCACAGCGTCTCTCGGATGAAAACGCCTCAACATTTGGTAGCTTTGTGGGCCTAGGTGGTTGTGTAGGCTTGTGTGCTATCTTCATGTAACATCGATAGCCAGGCCTACTAATTCATGTTTAGGCCTATAGGCTACTAGATAAGGTGGCATTGATTCTTAATTTCCCACGAAGCTGATCGCGGTTAGGTGTCAGTTAAACTTCTCATCTCCAGTCCTACATGTATCTGTGAGAAGTGGCGCTGTCCTGAGTTGAAAGTCTACTTTACAGCTTTATTATCGAGTAAATAGGCGTGTGTGTTCCTGTCGCCCGCTGTCCTTTTCCTAAGGTTCTGAAATGCAAAAAATAATTGACTACTTTTCCGTGCGCCTGTGAGCACCTATGGAAGAAAAACATAAATCGGCGCCTATGGCTACAGCGTAACTTTGGTCAGAAGTTGTCTCTTCTTTGCATTTTTGGGCAGCATGGGGCCCAATGGTTAGCACTGTGACCTCACAGCAATAAGGTTCTGGGTACGAATCCACCTTTCTGTGTGGAGTTTGCATGTTCTCCCCTTGTTTGCCACCATCAAAAACATGTACTAGGTTCTCCAGTCAGTGCCCTTGAGCAAGGCACTGGCTCAGATCTGGAGTTGGTGTCCGGGCACTGTGATTGGCTGCCCACTGCTCCCTTGAGGGATGGGTTAAATGCAGAGAATGAATTTTGCTATGTGTATGTGACAATAAAGTAGCTTTACCTTAAGCCCCAAAAAATGCCGTTGCCATCTAAACGAAAGGCACATCTGATAAAATATTTTGTGGTTTTCACCCGCGAGCGTATTCGTGTAAACTTAAGTTTGTTTTCTGTCTAATAAAGACCACATTATTTCTAACAAAGTGCAGCTTTTTATGTGTACTGTATAAGAAAGTTCGATCTCACATAAATGTGTTTAATTTCTGCATTTTAAAGTTCCACAAACATTATTATTAGATCGACAACACAGAACTCCCTGCAGAGCAACAAGCTGCTGCTGCTGCAGGCTGGAAACACAACATCCTCATGTTCATATTTGTGTTATCTCGATTTGACTCTGGATGAATAATTGATCAGAGACTTAACCCTGGAAATCACTGTTGCTATAGCAGCGAGCGCCTCTCACGCTGTCGAGGACGAGGCGTCAGATCTCTTCTTTAGATCTGGGCTGCAGGGAGGAGGAGACCATCAGAGGGTCTGTCTGTCTGTCTGATTGTCTTTCTGTCTGTCTGTCTGTCTGTCTCTCTCTGTCTGTCTTTCTGTCTCTCTGTCTGTCAGTCTTTCTGTCTATCTGTCTTTCTGTCTCTCTGATTGTCTGTCTGATTGTCTGTCTGTCTTTCTGTCTGTCAGTCTGTTAGTCAGTCTGTCTGTCTCTCTGAACATGTCCAGCGACACACCAACAGGACAGCAGATGTACAGCGCTGTCTGTCTGTCTGTCTGTCTGTCTGTCTGTCTGTCTGTCAGCTCTCCTGTGGGACTCAGAAATGTCAGCAGAGAAGAAAGCAGTGGGCGTGGGAGGGAGGAGACGACACAAAAAGCTATACCAACCTCGCACTGCTTGCGCCAAATGTCTATGTTCTTGCGCTGTGCTTTTGAGAAATGGTCCCATGCCTTTTGCCTGGTGGCGGCGGTGAAAACGGCGGTGATCTGCTCGACTTTGGGGGTGAACAGGGAGGAGGGAGGAGGGAGGAGGGAAGAGGAGGGGGAGCAAGACAAAACAAGCCATTTATCTAGCGTTGCAGCACTGACTGAGGCTCATACAGCAGGCAGAGGAGAGACTGTAGACACACACTGACCACACTGGACCTTTCTGTTATTTTAAAGGGTAATTTTGTTGTTTTTTTTCAACATGGACTCTATTTTTCAATGCAATTGTGTCTAAGTGACAACAGAAATCTTTGAAATTGGACCAGTATTGAGCTGGAACGCTGTAACCAACAGCTGTGAACCGGGCTGCAATGTAACCCTACAGGACAGATGTTCAGCATCAGTAAGCGTCCACTAAAAGTTCTGTTGTTGCAGCTGACAGACTCAGATTATTATTCTAAGTGTCTGACAACATTATGGGATGGATCCCTACAGAGATAGACCTTTTAGTTAAAGAGTAAGATCCTTTTAGTTTAACATGAAGCCATGAAATCACCACCACCAAACTCCACCAGACTCCATGTAAATAATCAGGACTTTTAGCGTGTATAGAACCAGCATATCTCCACATGTAAATGATGGAATTAAGGGTTTACTTCAACCAAAGCAGAGTGGTGATTGTTGGAACAGTGGAAAGATGAACCAACCTTTTGGTAGTTTTATTTTGTTTCTGTCCACGTTGAATGAAGTGTGTTTTTACGATGATAAAAGTACTGATTATTTGCATGGAGTCTGGTGGGATGTCTATGTTAAAAAAAGGATTTTACTATTTACCAAAAGGGTCTATGTCTGTAGGAATCCTTTCCATAATGTTGTCGGACACTTAGAATAATAATCTGGACGAAAATGTATTAAATGTGTGCATTTGTCCATTAACGTTACATTGCAGCTTGTTTCTTCTTTCTTAATTTCCAAAATTGTTTTTCCCATCAGTCACTTTGACACAGAAACATGGGAAAATAGGGTCCAGGTTAAAAAAAAAAACTAAATTACCCTTTAAGGAGAAAAATGGATTAAAACCAACAGAATATTAGTCATTATTTCAGAAGATAAGCACTGTAAATAACAAACAGCATTCGTCCTCACTTATAAAACAGAAATGAACAGATGACTTGTATTGATCGCACATTAAAGCGACAGATGTGATCACATGATGAGCAAGTCTCTCTCCTGGCGCTGCTCTGTACTTACATCACCTGTAGCGTCACTTCCTTCACGACTTACAAAGGCAACATTTACCCTGAATGTCCATCTTTAGACTCAACACAGTACGGGTGTTGCCATGGTTGTATTACAGCCCAGTCTCATGGCAGTTCGTGAAATGTTAACACAATTTAATCTATTGATTTGTGTACATGGACACGTTCATCTTGTTTTTTTCATGATGGTTTTTTAAACTAATGGGAGTTCAATGGGAAGCATCTTTTGTGATCACAGCTTTGCTATTATTGGTATTTTTAGCCCTAAAACTGCTGTTTTAGCTTATGTTTCCATGACACGCGGGACAACAACGGGACGGTTGGGTTTAGGAAATCTGACACGCGGGACACGAACCCCGGTCTCCTGGGTGAAAGTCCTGTGTAGTTTGAACCATCCACACCCCCAACCAACCTCCCTACGCGGATTTTCGGGCTTTCATACTACTCGCTACCATAGTCGCTCTTAACACTACTTTATCTTCTCATTGACTTTACATTGGCATTGTTTTCCAAAGAATTGTGCTGTGATCATGAAAGATGCTTCCATTTGAAATACATTAGTTTAAAAAACGTGCTGACCATCACGACAAAAACGACATAAACGTGTCTGTGTACACAAATCAATAGATTAAATTACGTGAACATTTCACGAACTGCCGTAAGACTGGGTTGTGTATTACATGTTTAATGTAAGTGGAAGTTGTAATGGAAGCAATTTATGTGCTTTAATTACTGTGAGAATAGATCAGAGTATAACTTTAATAAAGCCATACATTCAGAGTTTAAATGATGCCTTTCAAAGTATTTCTCTGACATTTACTTTGCTTTAACATTTCCAGCAGTGACATCATTTCAACTTCCCAAAACATCTGTCTGCTGATTGAACGCTGGACTTTCTCTGATCAACACATAGAAACAAATGACCAACACTTGCAACACATTCTCACCTCCAACTCGTCATATACCAACTAGCTTTTTGATGCTTTTGAAGCTCTTGGTCGGATCCCTTGGAGTCATTTTTTGATGCTCTGTGTCAGGATCATTGGACTTTTTGACGCTTTTAAATCCTGTGTCGGGACCATTGGAATGAGTTTTTGTGATGCTCTGGGTCGGGACCATTGGAGTCATTTTTTGATGCTCTGGGTCGGAACCATTGGAGTCATTTTTTGACGCTTTAAAATCCTGGGTCATGACCAATGGAGTCACTTTTTGATGCTCTGGGTCAGGACCATTGGACTTTTTGACGCTTTTAAATCTTGGGTCAGGACCATTGGACCTTTTGACGCTTTTAAATCCTGGGTTGGGACCATTGGAATGAGTTTTTTAGATGCTCTGGGTCGGGACCATTGAAGTCATTTTTTGATGCTCTGGGTCGGAACCATTGGAGTCATTTTTTGACGCTTTAAAATCCTGGGTCATGACCAATGGAGTCACTTTTTGATGCTCTGGGTCAGGACCATTGGACTTTTTGACACTTTTAAATCTTGGGTCAGGACCATTGGACCTTTTGACGCTTTTAAATCCTGGGTCGGGACCATTGGAATGAGATTTTTAGATGCTCTGGGTCGGGACCATTGAAGTCATTTTTGACGTTTTTACAGTAAATCCTGGGTCGGGATCCTTGGAATCAGTTTTTGTGATGCTCTGGGTCAGGACCATTGGTGTCACTGTTTGACGCTTTTAAATCCTGGGTTGGGATCCTTGGAGTCACTATTCAACATGCAGGGTAAAACCACTTAGCGATGGTTAGGAAAAGATCATAGGTAACGTTTTAAAATGTACATTTATGTGACACGCAGGACAACGGGACACATACCCTGGTCTCCTGGGTGAAAGTCCTGTGTTGTTTGACCCATTCACCCCAACCTGCCTCTTTCATACTACTCGCTACTGTTGTCGCTCTTCATACTATGTCATCTAACAGCAGTCCCATACAGATCCATCCTGGGCATCCCATAAAGACGCTAAAGGGTGCTTTGTGCGTCAATATCTGACGAGTTGGGAGTGAGATTGTGTTGACACTTGACAAATAGTACAGATATACTTACCTCACAGCTGTGGCTTCCTGCAGACTTTTAAAACTTTATATTTATAAGACTTGCTTAGATCTTATTTTTTATTCTGAATGAACCGCATTGTTAAATCTGCATTGAGTCATATTTCACTTTCGCTCCCCAGTGTGCAGGGTTCAACGTTAAGGGTTGCCCGATGGCCCAGGGATAGTAAAACGCTGCGTCGGTCAAGTACATTTTAATTATCAAATTAGACTTTAATAGAAACAAGTAAACTGTGTATGCAGGTGCAAACTCAACTTTATTTACAAGTTGAAATTTGCTTCAATTGGTTTGAATTATAACACCAAGAGCTTTTAACAGATTACTCTTTAAAATGTTTCTGCTGTTGTTCAAGTCATAAAATGGTCGATGGATGGAGCTCTGCTACGTCTGCAATGTGTTAAAAACCTCTTCTTAAAAGGTGCTGTAGGTAGGATAGTGAAGATCCAGGACTTGACAACTGTCACTCTCCCCCCTTTCCGCTAAAGCCCAAAACGGTCTCCTAAGCCCCTCCCCCCACAAGGGAGAATGAAGGACATCCCCCCCCTGGCCCTGATTGGTGCATCTGAACAGGGAGTGGTGGATTTTTGCAAATCCCACTCCAGGCTGTAGGTGGAGCCAGAGGAGCCAGATGTGTTTTTTAAATGACCTGCTTCATGTAGTTCTACTGGAACATAGGGTCAGTTTCAGCAGATATGACAGAAAGGTAGTTTTATAAGTCTTACCTACTGCACCTTTAACATATACTTTCATTTTGAAAAAAGGATCCGTGAATATTCAATATGTTTAATATGGTTTTATTCTAATTTTTGCTACTGTATTGTATCTACTTGTATTACCATTTTATTGCCTCTGTGTTTTATGGTTCCATTTCTTGCTTTTAATTGAGCTTTTTTCATTCTCTAATTTCCTTATTTTCTTTTCATTGGAATGCATTTAGAATAAAGGCATTATGTACACGTAATGCCAACATTTGGGGAATTTAGGAGAAATCTACAGACACAAAAATTAAAAATGAACACCTAAATGGATATTCTTCTCCTAAATGGAGTCTTTTTTTCCACTAGCCTGAAAGAAGACATGTTATGGAAGCAAAAATCGGCCAAAAACTCTGATAAAAGAAGGATGTTTTTGCCTGTAGTGTTTCTTGAAACATCCACTGAGGTCTTCAGTCATTGTGTCCGAGAGTCGTCTCTACTGACTCAGAAACCTCGGAGCCACTGACCTGATCAGCGCCTCACAGCGAGCTGAAGATAATGGATGGGGGGGGAAGTGTTGTCATGGAGACTGGGCTGAGATGCCTTGCAGAAAAAATGGCTTGCATCCAAGGCAGTAAGATTTAAAAGGGGGATGTGGTGAAAATGGCTTCACGGTAATCTGAGACTGCAGCTCAGTCTGCAGCAGTGAGACGGACCGGGACACTGGGAGGTTTATGACGGAGATAATTCGGCCGGCACTCAACCCTTTCAGCCTCTGTTTTGATATGCAGCAGTTATTTTGTATGTATATATTTGTATGTTTTTCTGTTTGTTTCATATTAATGTTTAAGTTTGGCCAAACAGTCTTCTCTCATCTCAATTATTGGAACTGCCTTCCTATTGAACTCAGAGAAAGCATCAGCAGTCTATTATTTAAAATCACACTAAAGAGATGGATTTGGTTTACCTCATCCTAGGTACAGCCCTTCGTTGTACTGTACAATTCTTTATTTATGTTTTTGTCCCTCTCTTTTTTCTCTTCTTCTTTCTTAATTTGCTTTCTATCTTTCTTGCATTCTTTTTTATTAATATAATATGATGACCTGACAAGGGACTACAGATGAAAATTAGCTTTTTTTTGCCAACTCTGGCACATTTACATTTTGAGTGTAAACAAAAATGTCAATTGATGTGCATTGTCCCGTTTAAATAAAGAAATAAAAAATAAATAAAAAAATAATATAATATGTTTGTTTTGTTTGTTTATGTATGCACCTTTCACCAAGGCAAATGTGTACCTTTTCTGATTCTGATTTCTGTTAGAGACTGAGTCTCTTTAGGTTTTAGACTTTTGGTCGGACGAAACAAGACGAGAATGTGAATACATCTCCTTAAAGCTGTGGGAAATTATAACATACAGGTTGGAAGCGGAATTATCCATTACATTACATTACATTAACGCTGTTTGCCCGATTGGGTAGCGGATCTGAAATTCGAATGAGACGTAATGAGACATTATGACAGCGGTAATGGGACAATTCCGCTTCCAACCTGTAGGGGGACTGAAGCGGGAAAGGTGTTGCTTTAATAGACCTTTTTCACGGCAGACATGTTGACATGTCTTAGTAGGAAAAGCACAGGTGTATTCCACTTAGGAGAGACCCAGGTATTAAACCATTACTGATGGCTGCATTCCACTTAGGAGAGGTCCTGGTATAGTTCATGCTGACTCACTGAAATATCTTACTGGGACACTTGATGGAACTGAGCCATCGTTAAGGTTATCAATCTCAGCTGTGCTTTTCCTACTATGACAAGTCAACATGTCTGCTGTGAGAAAGGTCCATAGACTAAACCAGGGCTACACAATATATAGTTTTTTTGCCATCATCGCGATATCAAATGCAATAAACACATCGCAAAAGAAACTCAGAGATTTTCTGTGTTAGTTGAAAGAAACACCGACTGGTGCAGTCTCTAATGCAACAGTCCTTTAATAACCTCTCAGGAGCTGCGTCTCTTCTAATCTTTGTTGTTGTACCCTGTAGCCTGTTCTGCTTTGTGCTTTGTTTGGTCTCTAATCCTTTTCTTCTGTGCTGGGTCTTGTTTAGTGTTTGTGTTGTCTTTTTTAGTTTCTTTGTATTTCAAAAAAAGCCTTTTTAACATCGAGGCCAAGGGACAACAGATGAAAAACAGCCTTTTGGGCTAATTTTGTCATTTTTAACCCACGTATAATCGTGCGTTTTGTTAATTTGCGCTCTCTCCCCTTCTTAAATTAACTGAATTCAACTGAATTCAATTCATGTTGATTCAACCGTAGGATCATTGTGGCGGAGTCAGTCTTTGCTGCTGTTCAACTGTGTTGTGTTGTACTGACAGGTGTTTCTATTACTTTGTCCACCCCGTTGATATCGACAAGTACGGTGTAAAGAAAACAGACACACCTCTCACAGTTCAACCCTTTGAGGACAATGCTTTTTCAATGTCGCCATCTATATTTCAGCGATAATAAAAGTGCAGAAACGTGGTTTGAATTATTGCTGGAAAGGGCAGAATCTCCACTTCCATGCACCTATTTGTTTTATATATATACATATATATATATATAAAAACAAAGACTATCTTCCCTGTCTCCCAATCTGAGTATAATGGGTGGACTTGCGTTTTTGTGAACCTAAAGGCTCTGACACACCAACCGTTGGCAGTAAAGGCAGTTCCACTGATCAGTCTGTTCCCCGAGTTGGTCCAAAAAGTGCCTCAGAACACACCGAAGCGTCTGTTCTGCGCGTGTTCGAGACGTAATACGTCTCCATAACAGCAGGCAGCGCTAATCTGTATTGTCGCCCCAAAAAATGAAAACTGGAAATGACGAACGCGTCACGTGGGTCTGGCTTCTCCCGAATTTCATTAATGGCGGCTCGTTCAGCATACGATCTCGTATTTTACACAAATAGTTCACCGAAACGTGTTTCTGAAAACATTTTAAGCAAGAAATAGGCCGTGCAGTTGATGAATCTGTCTGTTTTTTATCGACAAAGGTCAGTTTGAAAGATTTTTCGTCAGATTTTGAGAGCCATTCGTCACCCTAACATAAGTGCACCGATTCACTAGTCAAGGGCTAGAACTCCCCCAATCAGATTGGTCATTAAGTCTGACTGCCCGCCCTCCGACACAGCAAGTCAGGTCGGCCCAAATAAAAGCCGATCAGATCACACACCGAACAGACTTGAGTCATTGACCTCTCCAGACTGTCCGACGGCCGATTATTGGGTTGGTGTGTCAGCACATTAAGTCTTTGTTAAATTCATTTTAAACACCAAAACCGTTTTGTCCACATATTTGTTTTCACAAGAGATTTGAAGAATTTTCAAAAGCCAACTTCATCTTTTCAGCTTCAGGGCCAAATTATCTCTTTACAAATTGCTCTAGGACAGTGTTTGGCCTCACTCTAGAAAGCTGAGTTTGTTCTGAACATGTTAATGGAAACATATGGAAATACCCTTAAAAGGGGAATTTGATTACAAATTTAAAATCAAGAAAATGTCCTCAGACCTCAGAGGGTTAAAAGCAATACAAACTAAAGCCTGCTAAAAAAACGAGTCAGGTAGTGTGGTTGGAGATTTCTCGTTTCTCTCAACGGTGGAGCTTTATGAAACATGCAGCTAACTGTAGTGAAGTCCTGAGAGGAACGTACCTGAACAGCTGCTCAGTCTCCCTGATCGCCTGCGTGTGCCTTAAATAATAAAGTATCCTTACACTGAGTTAAAATGGCCAGAAGAGCGTTCTTGAAGATCTCTTTGGCGCGCTCCATCTCCTCCTCGTGCTGAGCTTTCTCGCTCATCAGCCAACGGACGTGGCTGTTGGCCGACTGGATCATGGAGTAGAAGTGGTTGGCGGTCCGCCGGTTGACCTCGCCGCGGTCGATCCAGGTGAACAGCACCGCCGTCGCCTCGCTGAATTTATGGTCATCTGAAAAACAGCACAAGGAATATATCGATGTCTTTAATCAATAAGAGATTGACAATCTCCAATTCCACAATCAACTATTACTCCAAACTATACCCAACTATAACCCCAAACTATACCCAACGATTACCGCAAACTATACCCAATTAAAACCCCAAACTATAACCAACTATTACCCCAAACTATACCCAACTATTACCCCAAACTATACCCAACTATTACCTTGAACTATAACCAACTAAAACCCCAAACTATACCCAACTAAAACCCCAAACTATACCCAACTATTCCCCCAAACTATAACCAAATATTACCCCAAACTATACCCAACTAAAACCCCAAACTATAACCAACTAAAACCCCAAACTATACCCAACTAAAACCCCAAACTATACCCAACTATTACCCCAAAATAACAAACTAAAACCCCAAACTATACCCAACTAAAACCCCAAACTATACCCAACTATTACCCCAAACTATACACAACTAACACCCAAAACTATACCCAACTAAAACCCCAAACTATACCCAACTAAAACCCCAAACTATAATCAACTAAAACCCCAAACTATACCCAACTAAAACCGAAAACTATACCCAACTATTACCCCAAACTATACCCAACTAAAACCCAAAACTATACCCAACTATTACCCCAAACTATAACTAACTATAACAACCACGATGCTGAGAATATTTGTATACTATTACTGCTGAGAATACTTACATATCTTTACTTAGGTAGGGTTTTAAAGCAGGACTTTTACTTGTAACTTGAGTATTTTTACACTCTTGTACTGGCACTTTAACTTCACTAAATAATCTAGGTACTTCCTTCTCGGCAGCTCCCTGTTTCGCGCGCCATCACACCAGGATGTTGAAGTCATTTCATGGGACCTTTAACATTCAGTCGGGCTAAACAAACTGTGCAGCTAGTGAGGATTGAAACCCTTCTCTCGGGGCGTTCACTGTTCACGCCTCTGTAGTCCACACCACAGCAAATGAACACAAAAAGCATTTTTGATTTTCAACCTTTCAACCAAAAACCACGGGCTGCGTTCGGTCTCAGTCATATAAAGTGCCACTGAGTCTCGGTGGGCCTCTGTCAAGTGCGTTCTCCCCCATTTGAATAATAATTGAAGCGCAGACGACGGCAGAACAGAGTGAATTAGAGAGCATTTAATGAGCTCAATACCCGCTGCAACACAACCTGTAAGAAGACACTTTCCCCGCTCAGATAAAGCCCCATTCATACACAGCAGCAGATTACAGTCACATTACAGCGAGCACAATGAACACAGCGACTAGAGGGAGAAAGGAAATGTATTTCCCCTGCTGTGTGAAGAGAAGAATGAATTCATAAAAGCTTATTCAGAGAGAAAACATGCCTGTTTATGTTAGGTATCGGAGGCACACAGGTGGAGGTTTTGGTAGCAACAGTACATTAGAGATTCAGAAGCAAATATTAACAAAGCAAAGCAACGTAATGATGGTTTCTATGAGGCTCCATCTACACTGCTACATTTTCATTTTTAAGCGCCGTTTTGGGACCAAAACCGATCTCTGTCCACGCCAGAGTTTTAGCTCCAGTAGCAGATCTAATCTGCGTCCATATTAACACGTATGGTAACGCACATCACGTGACCTTTTACACACACTGGGCATGGTGTGAACAGGAAGAAGATTGTCTGACGTTACTCTGTGGTTGAAAATCATGAATGTAGAAGTTAGGGTGCTGCACCTATAAGACTTTTATTGGTAGGGGAAACCCTGGAAGTAGTGGGCATTCCCCTCTTTATTTTAGCTAATCTATTTGAAGTGGATCTTCTCCAATACGGACGATAAATGGAGCAGAGGATGCTAGTTTTCCTGAAACAGGTGTGTGCATTGTCACAGTAGGAGTAATGAGACTGCAGCTCTCCTCTGTGTGAAGACGGACCTATTTATTTTTAGATTTCTACTGTACAACTGGAATATTTTCAGTCATGGAGATAAGAATCACAGCAGGACACGTGGAGGAGGAAGAGAAGGAGGAGGATGAGGAAGAGTGAACTTCACACGTTGCTCATCTACACTTCCGCCAGTTCTCTCCCACGTGTCCTCTCTCTCCACCGATTTGTCCTCGTGCAGAGAAAGCAGCTCTGAGGAACCCGGAGAAGTCATGTACAGAGTGTATATGTGTTTCAAGCAAAAGCCTTCACTGGCAGCTAGCATGGACTGTTTCTTTTTGCTCAACGCTAAAGAAAGTCACACAACAACACAAACTAACTGAGCAATGGAGGCAGCAGAGATAACGGCTTCAGTTCCCCGTCGTAAAGGGCCATCTGACAGCAACATAAAGCGCTGAAAATATATTCTAAATATAGCGTCCACTTAAAGGGATACTTAGCCGATAACCAACCAGAACCCCACATTCTAACCAACTAATACCCCAAACTCTAACACACACACACACACACACACACACACACACACAGACACACGCACACACACACCAAACTGCAGCTCTGCTGGAGACAAACTGAGCCATTTGTTCTTGAAGAGCATCAATAATTGCGCAGTTTCCTGAATCATTCACTTCAATGTGTTGTTCCCAACAGGAGATTAAACACAAAGACACACACACACACACACACACACACACACACACACACACACACACACACACACACACGCACACACACAGACACACACACACGCACACAGACACAGACACACACACAGACAGACACACACACATGCATGTACACACACAGACACACACACAGACACAGACAGACACACACAGACACATACAGACACACAGACACACACACGCACACAGACACACACACATGCATGTACACACACACACACACACAAACACACACACACACACACACACACACACACAGACATACACACATGCACACACAAACACACATACACACAAACAGGCACAAACACACACACATATACACACAGACACACACAGACCCAAACACATGCACACAGACACACACAGACACAGACACAGACACACACACACACACACACAAACACACACATGCACACAGACACACACACACAGACACACAAACACACATAAACACACACACACAGATCAGCTTTGAGAGGCTGAACATGATTTTAGACTAATATATATATATATATTTTTAAGTGATTGTCTTCCCCCCTTCCCCATCATTGTATCCATGACTACGGCTGCAGATTTCTCCGCCTCCTGAAGCCTCTGTGGACACTAACGTCTTTATAGTCTATTTTTACCCACTACTGTTCAAACCCAGGCACAAGGCTTGATTGACTCCAGTCAGATGTCTTCAGGACTTCTCTATTTGTCTGAATGCTCTTTGAAGCTTTCCGCTCGTAGAAAGTCTTTACAAATAGATGTTCTTTAGTTTTGTACAGGGGAGAATAAAACGCTGTGCAACGGATCAACCAGACTGACAACTGAGAGACCAGAGAGAGACAAAGATCCCTCTGAGCAACAGCTGAATTAGGTGAGAATAAATCAGCAGTCATTGGTGAAACAAACTGGAAACTTAGCATCAAAATGTGTGCAGATTTAAACAGGAACAGCTTCCTGTCACGGTCACAATAATGCAACTTATATCAAGCTGGAATGAACATTTAGCAAAGCTCTACTTCTCCGAGGGCCCAAATAACTTAATATTTACAGATCCACATTGCACCGTCAAGAGTTACTTAAAGTTTCCATGTCATGAAAATGTCACTTTATGAGTTTTTTTAACATTAATATGAGTTCCCCCAGCCTGGTTATGGTCCCACAGTGGCTAGAAATGGTGATAGGTGTAAACCGAGCCCTGGGTATCCTGCTCTGACTTTGAGAAAATGAAAGCTCAGATGGACCAATCAGGAATCTTCTCCTTGTGAGGTCACAAGGAGAAAGGTTACCTCCCCTTTCTCTGCTTTGCCCGCCCAGATAATTTGGCCCACCCATGAGAGAGAGAGAGACATCATGGCTTTCAAACGAGCAAAGTGGCAGTTTGGCAGTTTTCCCTCTCCTCCTCAATAGCTACAGACACAGAAATGGCACATCCTATGGAAAGCTCATTGTGGGACTGGCTCTAGTGGCTGTAATTCTGCACCAAGACTGAATTTCAGATACAGTATTAGGGGACCACTAAGGCCTATATAAAAGCATCCAAAGAGCACAATGTCATGGGACCTTTAAGGCTGACTAATTGTAGTATGTAGGCTCTACACAAAGCCTACAGTGTTGTGAGGTTTATACTTTTGCGCTGGTGAGTCTGCGTCGTTCTAGCTAGAGTTGTCAAAAGTATTTACATTCATTACTCAGGTAGAAGTATAGATAGTATCAACTCATTGGTTTCAAAACTACTTAAAAATAATATCACTATGCTTTTTCAAATTAGACGTTGAGTTTTGGAAACAATTAGCTTGTGGTACTTGGGTGCGCAGAGCTTGCAGCGCATTCGAAAGGGATTTGTTTTTGCATCCAACCATTTCAAAAAATTCTTCCAGGTACGGCCAGGGATGTAGAAAGGTTGGCTGGTCCTCCTGGCTACCAACCTCCTTGCTGGTGCTTGATTGGGACATTTCACTCGAGTTCTCTTGAGTCTCTGCCACGGACATCTTGGTACTAGGCTACATACGTTTGCTATTGCCCGAAGTTTGATTTATTTCATTCTAAAACCATTTCAAATGTAAAAGAAACATCTGGTGTCTGAATCTTTCTGTAGTTATTATTGGAGGGAAGAAGAACATCATCAATATAACAGCTGACTCATAACTTTTTTTCAATTGAGACAATGTCCTCACCTTTCAGTTTCTCCGCTAACATTGCCGACTCGTGCTCAGAGAAGTGCACTATGGGAGGAGGAGACGGCGGTCGGAGGCGGTCTTCGTGGATCTTGCGGCGGTGTCGTTCCTCTCGGGCGAACAAGCGCTGCTTACACTCCCACTCGTACAGGTCGTCTCTGGCCTGGGCAAAGTCTACGTGGATCCTCCCCGAGTCTTTCTTATCAGTGCTGGACCCGATACGCATCCGGTACCCTGAGAGGAGAGAAAAATATACGTTAGAGCAGGGGTGGGCAATTCATTTTCCCGAGGAGCCACATGAGAAACAGGGACTGTTGTGGAGGGCCAATAGGCTAAACTCAGTTCTGCTCAATATTAATTTTATGTCAGGTGGCACATAAAAACAAACGTGCCGCCTGGAAAGTGGAACGTTCTGAAACGCCTCTTTTTCTCTGGTCATATTAGCACAGCAAAGTCCACAAAAAACTCTTTATAAAACTCCCCTTCAGAAAATGACTACATTTCAACTTATCTATCTCTGGAGCCACCAGTAGGATATTCGGCTCATTTTCTGTAACTAATGTAGCCTTAAAGGGATATGCCACCGTTTGTTGAAATAGGGCTTATCCTGGTCTTCTCCTCTAGCTGTAGATAGGTGGGGTCTCCTCTAGCTGTAGATAGGTAAGGTCTCCTCTAGCTGTAGACAGGTGGGGTCTCCCCTAGCTGTAGATAGGTGGGGTCTCCTCTAGCTGTAGATAGGTGAGGTGTCCTCTAGATGGTGGGATCCCCCTAGCTGTAGGGTGGGGTCTCCTCTAGCTGTAGATAGGTAAGGTCTCCTCTAGCTGTAGACAGGTGGGGTCTCCCCTAGCTGTAGATAGGTGGGGTCTCCCCTCTGTAGATAGGTAAGGTCTGCTGTAGATAGGTGGGGTCTCCTGTAGATAGGTAAGGTCTCCTCTAGCTGTAGATAGGTGGGGTCTCCTCTAGCTGTAGATAGGTGGGGTCTCCTCTAGCTGTAGATAGGTGGGGTCTCCTCTAGCTGTAGATAGGTGGGGTCTCCCCTAGCTGTAGATAGGTGGGGTCTCCTCAAGCTGTAGATAGGTGGGCCAAAGCATTTTTTGTGCATGCATCGTTTTAGTCTGGTGCAACACCGGCAGCGCCGCCGCTAGTTAGCTTAGCGTAGTGAATGGAATCCTATGTTGCCGGTTAGCATGTTGTGAGTAAAAGTGAGCCAACAAAAGACTACTTGCACTGAGACAAAAAATGCGTTGGCCCACCTATCTACAGCTAGGGGAGACCGTGATAAGCCCTATTTCGTATTCCTTTAAAGCTTGTTGGAATATGCAAGCTAGCTTGCTAGCCAACCCTGTTATACTGACACTGCAAAGCGTATGCAACTGCAGTTATGCAACTGTTACGTCCTCTCCAAATTGGTCTATAAAGCCTTTGGTTATTCTGTGTGCAGTCTGATAAATATCCTCCAGTCATTTGACACTTGAGCCTTGGTTAAAGTCTGACAAGTAAAAAACATCTGGAGCTGTGGAGTTAGAAAGAAGTGAATGAGTGAGTGAGTGAGTGAGTTTTTCTGCTCACCTGAGAGGTAAAGGGACTTGTCCACCATGAACTCCTCGCTGAAGCGAATGTGGCAGAAGTTCTTCTTGCTCTTGCGGATGGCGATGATCTCTCCGCACTGTTCGAACACTTCCCTGATGATCTCCTCGGTGGCGTTCTCCGGCAAACCTCCGACAAACACCGTCTTACAGCCGGGCGGGCGCTCCCGAGTCGAGGGAGGGGGCAGGTCTGAAGAAGAACAACAATCATCATCATCTTTCCTGATATCCTCACATTTTTAGGACACAAAGGTAAGGGGCCCTATTTTAACGATCTCAGCGCACAGCGTGAAGCGCCTGATGCAGGTGTGTTTAGGGTGTGTCCAAATTGAGTCCCAGCCCGGGTTCTAAAGGGTTGTCCTTAGTGTCTTCATTAATCAGAGGTGTGTTTTGGGCGTAACATGCAATCAACATGCAATCAGAGATCATCTCCCATTCCCTTTAAAAGCCAGGCGCATTTGGACCTGGGAGCATTGCTGTTATGATGGAGGATTTACACCGTAATATTTTTATTTGTAATCTTCTACATGTGTGTGTGCTGCTGTGTGTGTGTGTGTGTGTGTGTGTGTGTGTGTGTGTGTGTGTGTGTGTGTGCTGCTGTGCGCCCCTGTGTGTGTAACAATCATAGTGTGTACGCGCTGTGCATTTTACTAATGCTCTGTTAAAATAACAATGAAATGCTGCGTTATTAACTTTAGACCAGGTTTTTGTTGGTCAATGGTAGTAATAAAAAAAAAGATAGCAATACTCCCAGAATGCACCTGAACACACCTCTCTGTAATACCAGCACGCCCAGAATGCACCTGAACACACCTCCCTGTAAGACCAGCACTCCCTGAATGCACCTGAACACACCTCCCTGTAAGACCAGCACTCCCTGAATGCACCTGAACACACCTCCCTGTAAGACCACCACGCCCAGAATGCACCTGAACACACCTCCCTGTAAGACCAGCACTCCCTGAATGCACCTGAACACACCTCCCTGTAAGACCAGCAGGCGCACAGATGGGCCCAGGTGCATTTGATATTTAAACAACGTGGGCGCTGGAGGGGAAACTGACAATTGCGTCAGTCTTAAACTAGCAAAGACACTTGCGTCCGGGTTAGCGCTGCGCCGGGTGCAAGATAGGGCCCAAGATCTTACTGGGGTTCTGCGGAAAGAGAGTGCAGCTCTTGCAGTGGATAATCTCCTTGATGAGCGGCATCTCTGGTGGTACTGGCGGGGGAGGGACCAGGCTGATGCCCGCCATCAGGGGGTTAATGGGAGCGATGAGTCCCAGCCCGGCGTCGAACCTCTGGATACACAGGGAGTCTGCAAAGCAGAGAGACACAACAGTGAAAATGACTTAAGGGACACACTACATACAATCGGGACATACTACTTTTATATAACATTGCACATTGACCCTCTTTCTCATGCACACTGTGCAAAGGATTGTGGGTCAGAATACACGTTTAAAAACCTTAAGCCACGTCCATTTATGCAAAGAATTGTTTTTACACAAAAACTGAACATAATTTATCAAACTCCTTCTAGGGTTTTTACCCGATCTGCCTGAAACTCAGTTTATAGCATCTTCACATGACCCTGACAAAAAGTTATCGAAGGAACATTGCTTGGTTATGAAATGCGCAAATTACGAACAACCAAACTTTTGTAGATAATGACCAAACACGAATTTCAGCATATTTTGGCCAAAGTAAATGCTACTAACACAAAATTTGGCAGTCTTGTTTGCCATGAAATTCTGAGGCTCTGTACCAAGTTTGGTGAAATCTTGCCATTAGGGGGTGCGATAATCAAATAATCAAAGTAGAAATGTGCAATTGCAATTAACAACTTTGCAGCTTGTGCTTTGCGACATTTGCCGGGGGCGACTTGCGCCAGGGAGGCTTGGACTCTGCTTTCAGTTCTAGTTCTTTTTACTTTTAGTATGTGTGCATACGATGGGTACATACTATTTCTACATGACATTGCATCTAGAACTTTGACCCTCTTGCTCATACTGAAAATGCTGTGCAAAGGATTGTGGGTCAGAATAATCAGAAAACATGCTGGCTCGCAAACTGCAAAATGTGACCGGATGCAGTCGGACATCCTGCAATTTTTGGCATACATGCATCTCTACGTATTAGGATGTCTAATCTAATTCTTGGATTCTAAATAGTATGGTAATATGGGTAATAAAACTGACTGGGAGTGTATTTAAGCATTATCAAATACAGTTAATCTATAATGTCTGATTAAAAAATGTACACTTGACCCAAAACCTGCCCAGCATTTTCCAAAAACATTTCAAGCTGTCCACAGAGATTCACTCGTACTATAGAACACCCTCATCACACGCAAGTGAAGGAAGAAAGAGAGTAACAAAAGCCAAAGAGAGAAATAAAGCATCGCTATCTGGAAGGAAAGAGATAAGAGAAGGAGAGAAATGGGGACTCGATGTGAGAGGAAAGCAAACTACAAGAGAGCAGAGGAGAAGAAAATGTCCGTTCCCCGGGACAAAGAGAAAGAGATGAAGATAAACAGAGGGAGGACGGAGGCGACAGCAGCAATGTTTCAGCTGTCTGGGTGCAGATAGAGCAGCTACAGGGTGGAGGATGGCGCTGCAGTGGCGGCCACATCTTCCTCCGTCAGCAGAAAACACAACACAACCCACGGCACGATGAAGTGATTCAAATCACAGGCGAGGGAGGCTGTCTCACACGTCCTGTGGAGTAATCCAATAGAAAGAAATGCTTCTTTTGTGGAGGATTGATTGAATGCAGCGCTGATTCACTGTGAAAGATGTGGGTTTTTTTTGTTTTTTTTTACGTCTGCCAGGGACCCGAAACAATCAGCAGCACTCAGGAAGGGAGGCGCTTTCATTTTGTAAAGAGGAAAAGAAAACGTCTGAGGGATAAACAAAGTAGAGCTTCAAAGATGAATTGATCACTTAATTAATCGCCTACGATTTTGATAATCAATTAATACGCTTTGAGTCATTTTAAAAAAAATGAAAAAACAGGTAAACTTGTGTGATTGCAGCTTGTTAAATGTGGCTATTTTCTAGTTTCTTCTCTCCTCCTGTGACAGAAAATGGAATCCTTCCTTCTTTCCCTTTTCTTTTCATCCTTTCCACCTTCTGTCCTTCCCTACTTTCTTCCCTACGTACTTCCTTTCTTCCCTCTTTCCATCCTTTCCTAATTAGTCTTCCTTTACCGTATTTCCATTATTTCTTCCTTCCCTTTTCTTTCCATCATGTCCACCTTTATTTTGTCCTTCTCTTTCCTTCCCTACCTTCTTCCCTACATAATTCCTTTCTTCTTTCCCTCCCTCCTCACATACTTAAAAACAGAATGTCTCTAAGCTGAAAAGATGAATAGATAAGTTGTCTTTGAAGTATTTTGCAATGTCTTGCAGTCTTTCTTGATGTCTCAAAGTCTTTCTCGATGTCTTGCAGTCTTTCTTGATGTCTCAAAGTCTTTCTTGATGTCTCACAGTGTTTCTCTGTCTCGAAGTCTTGCTCGATGTCTCACAGTCTTTCTTGATGTCTCGAAGTCTTTCTCAATGTCTCAAAGTCTTTCTCGATGTCTCACAGGGTTTCTTGATGTCTCGAAGTCTTTCTCGATGTCTTGAAGTCTTTCTCGATGTCTCAAAGTCTTTCTCGATGTCTCACAGTGTTTCTTCATGTCTCAAAGTGTTTATTGATGACTCACAGTATTTCTCGATGTCACACAGTGTTTCTCGATGTCTCGAAGTGTTTATCGATGTCTCAAAGTGTTTATCGATGTCTCAAAGTCTTTCTCGATGTCTTGCAGTCTTTCTCGATGTCTCACAGTCTTTCTTAATGTCTCGAAGTGTTTCTCGATGTCTCAAAGTCTTTCTCGATGTCTCGCAGTGTTTCTCGATGTCTCAAAGTGTTTATCGATTTCTCAAAGTGTTTATTGATGACTCACAGTGTTTCTCGATGTCTTGCAGTCTCTCGATGTCTCATAGTCTTTCTCGATGTCTCACAGTCTTTCTCGATGTCTCAAAGTCTTTTTCGATGTCTCGAAGTCTTTCTCAGTGTCTCGAAGTCTTGCTCGATGTCTCACAGTATTTCTCGATGTCTTGAAGTCTTTCTCGATGTCTCAAAGTCTTTCTCGATGTCTCAAAGTCTTTCTCGATGTCTCACAATGTTTCTCGATGTCTCAAAGTCTTTCTCGATGCCTTGCAGTTTTTCTCGATGTCTAACAATGTTTCTCGATGTCGTGAAGTCTTTCTCGATGTCTTGCAGTCTTTCACGATGCCTTGCAGTTTTTCTTGATGCCTTGCAGTCTTTCTCGATGTCTCAAAGTCTTTGTCAATGTCTCTCGATGTCTCAAAGTCTTTCTCGATGTCTCACAGTGTTTCTCTGTCTCGAAGTCTTGCTCGATGTCTCGAAGTCTTTCTCGATGTCTCGAAGTCTTTCTCGATGTCTCAAAGTCTTTCTCGATGTCTCAAAGTCTTTCTCGATGTCTCACAGTGTTTCTCTGTCTCGAAGTCTTGCTCGATGTCTCAAAGTCTTTCTCGATGCCTTGCAGTCTTTCTCGATGTCTTGCAGTTTTTCTCAATGTTTTGCAGTCTTTCTCGATGTCTCGCAGTCTTACTCAATTGTTGATGTTGCGATGACGATAAAAAAAAAAAGATTTATTGTGCGGCCCTGTTTTGAAGGTAGATGTTTTTGAAGGAGGAATTCTTTGAGCAGCACAATCCCAATGTTTTCCTAACGTATTCTGTACCAGCGTCAATGTACACCGTGTACCGTTCAACACACTCTTTATATAAGATCCTCAGGCTTATAAAAAGGAAAAAGAAAACACTCAGAGGGAGATAATCTTCCATAAATCTGATCATGTGCAGTCACACATTCCTCGGGTCTAAGGAAAACTCATTAGAGCGCTGTCTGCGATAACCCTGAAAGGTAAATTACACATCTCGGTGCAACACATTCGTCATAATCACAGAGCGCTGCTTTTTCTCACACAGCCAAAATGATTCAAGCCAGGTTGGTTTCTCTCTGGCTCGGAGCAGTGCTGCTGCTGCCAGAGAGACAGAGAGGAGGAGGAGGAAAACCAGAGACAGGGACACAAAGAAAACATATTTAATTGGGATTCTTTTGTGTGTGTTTTTTACCAGAAACACAAAGGAGACACAAACATCTGTTCAGTCAGGACTCACCCACACATACTGCAGAATATAAAACTGTATATAAAGTTAACACTTAATTCACAGTTTTTATTTAACGTGAGCTGTAGGTAAGGTTGTATGCGTTCACCTAATCATAACGCTTTGTCCTAGTATATGTACCTTTCCAACCCATTCTCACTCCGAACTCGTGAAATACGGTTGATTGGGCAGTGGTCAGCGTCAGATACAACGCAAAAATCCACCGGGCAGAGCTTAAAGATGACATAGTATGAAGAGAGACGACGGTAGAGAGTAGTATGTAGAGAGACAACGGTAGAGAGTAGTATGTAGATAGACAACAGTAGAGTAGTATGTAGAGAGAGACAGCAGTAGAGAGTAGTATGTAGAGAGATAACAGTAGAGAGTATTATGTAGAGAGACAGCAGTAGAGAATAGTATGTAGAGAGTAGTATGTAGAGAGAGACAGCAGTAGAGAGTAGTATGTAGAGAGACAGCAGTATAGAGTAGTATGTAGAGAGACAGCAGTAGAGAGTAGTATGTAGAGAGACAGCAGTAGAGAGTAGTATGTAGAGAGACAGCAGTAGAGAGTAGTATGTAGAGAGACAACAGTAGAGAGTAGTATGTAGAGAGACAGCAGTAGAGAGTATTATGTAGAGAGACAGCAGTAGAGAGTAGTATGTAGAGAGACAGCAGTAGAGGGTAGTATGTAGAGAGACAACAGTAGAGAGAGTAGTATGTAGAGAGACAGCAGTAGAGAGTAGTATGTAGAGAGACAGCAGTAGAGAGTAGTATGTAGAGAGACAGCAGTAGAGAGTAGTATGTAGAGAGACAGCAGTAGAGAGTAGTATGTAGAGAGACAGCAGTAGAGAGTATTATGTAGAGAGACAGCAGTAGAGAGTAGTATGTAGAGAGACAGCAGTAGAGAGTAGTATGTAGAGAGACAGCAGT
>NC_041341.1:871000-878500 GCF_004354835.1 Perca flavescens
ATTATTTATATATGTGTGTGTACAGTACAGGCCAAGAGTTTGGACACACCTTCTCATTCAATGCGTTTCCTTTTTATTTTCATGACTATTTACATTGTAGATTCTCACTGAAGGCATCAAAACTATGAATGAACACATATGGAATTATGTACTTAACAAAAAAGTGTGAAATAACTGAAAACATGTCTTATATTTTAGATTCCTCAAAGTAGCCACCCTTTGCTTTTTTATTAATAAGGGAAATAATTCCACTAATTAACCCTGACAAAGCACACCTGTGAAGGTAAAACCATTTCAGGTGACTACCTCATGAAGCTCATTGAGAGAACACCAAGGGTTTGCAGAGTTATCAAAAAAAGCAAAGGGTGGCTACTTTGAAGAATCTAAAATATAAGACATGTTTTCAGTTATTTCACACTTTTTTGTTAAGTACATAATTCCATATGTGTTCATTCATAGCTTTGATGCCTTCAGTGAGAATCTACAATGTAAATAGTCATGAAAATAAAGACACACATTGAATGAGAAGGTGTGTCCAAACTTTTGGCCTGTACTGTATATATGTATATGTATATCGACTACGAAACTTTTTTTGATTGGGTGATTAAAGAAATGCCAATAAACCAGAGCACGTTGTTCTCCCATTCAAGAAAAGTTGTGTGGACTAGTCAGACCTTCCTCCGCGGCGCTGTGGAGGAGGGTCCGGCAGACTGATATCAGTTACCTGGAACCAGCGGCTGCCCGCTGATGCCGACCGGCACGATGCCGAGGTTGTTCATGGCCGTGGCCCAGGCTCCGGGGTCACTCAGCGCGCCCGGCTCCGCACCATCAGCTGCCATAGCAAGGAGTCTGCTCGGTCATCAGACCCTTCCTCTGACGGAAGGCTCATCCAATCACAGCTGCAGCCACAGTCCACCTGGGGGGGGAAGGGGGCGGGGGAGGGAGGGAGGGAGGGAGGGAGGGAGGAGGTGAGATGGTGAAATCAAATCCAAAACCCCCGAGAGCAGCGGTGGTGAATCATCGAGCAAAAAGCTGAGAAATCTTGAGGTGATTAAGAAGCAAAGTTATGATCGGCTCAGCTTCCAGCAGGGAAGAGACACACGCGCACACACACACACACACACACACACACACACACACACACACACACACACACACACATGTACACACACGTGCACACGCACACACATGCACAGATAACACACACTGACCCATTTCAGGATGTGTTTATAATGACCGGGACACATCCAGCTTTGAGTTCATTCTGAACCCACACACACACACACACACACACACACACACACATCACACACACAGACACAAACACACGTACAGGCACACACACACACACACACACACACACACACACTGCACACATACATGCACACACAGACATATACACACACACACAGGCACACACACACACTGAGAAGCACACATACACGCACACACACACACACACACACACACACAACACAGACACACACACACACACACACACACACTCACATGCACAGGCAAACAAACATGCACACACAGATACACACACACACACACACACACACACACACACACACACACACACACACACACACACCGAGAAACACACACAGACAGAAACACAGACACACACACACACACACTGAGAAACACATGTACACACACACACACACACACACACACACACACACACACACACACACACACACACACACAGACAAAACCACGTACACACACAGGCACACTCACATGCACACACACACACACACACACACACACACACACACACACACACTGACACAAACACTCGTATACACACACGCACACACACACACACACACTGACACAAACACTTGTATACACACACACACACACACACACACACACTGACACAAACACTTGTATACACACACACACACACACACACTGAGAAAAAACACACACACACAAACACACACACATGCACACACACACACACACGCCGACACACACGCACACACAGACAGACAGGTGTGAGTGTGGGTGTGTGTGTGGGTGGGTGTGAGATGATGAACTAAAATCCAAAATCCCCGAGAGCAGCGGTGAATCATCGAGCAAAAAGCTGAGAAATCTTGAGGTGATTAAAAAGCACACACACACACACACACACACACACACACACACACACACAGACACACACACACACACACACACACACACACACACACACACACACACACACACACACACACACACACACACACACACACACAGATGTATTGGGCTGAAACCCATAAATCTGATTCGGTGCATCCCTCACCTGTAGTTCCCTCTATAATAAACACTATAGAGGGAACAGTGAGGTTCCCACCACAGTGAAAGTGTAACGGAGAGCGTTGGCATGCTGGACACATCCCTCCCTCCCTCCCTCCCTCCCTCCCTCCCTCCCTCCCTCTCTCCCTCTCATCACCATCCCTCACATCTGACACCAGGAAACACTCGCTGCCCCCCCACATCCTCCTTTAATTGAGACCCAATCATGTCGCTGCTCAGCCCTGACAGAGGGATGGAGGGATGAAGGATGGAGGCTCTGCAGGAAACAGGAGGATTGGACAGGAGCTGCATGCTGGCTTTGTTATGAGTCCGACTGACAAAAAACTTTGAAAAAAATGAGAACAAAACTTCAAAAAAGTGACTTAAAAACGTTGAAAAAAAGTGACAAAAAATGTTGAAAAAAGTGACATTTCACGTAAAAAATTCTTTTCAATTCTTACATTTTGTTTTCACTTTTTACGGCGTTTTTTGTCACTTTTTTCCGACTTTTTTCTCATAAATTGCGGTACGTAATGTCCGATATCTCCACGTCAGTTCGTGCTAGCGCCGTTCTGTTTGTTGCGAATGAAAGCTAACATGTGGGCCGTTCCAGAAAGGTCTCCCGTGTGATCGCAGGTCTTCCGGAAGCTTTTAGAATCTGGCCGGGAACTGCGAGGCTTCGACGAATCCCAGAAGGCTGTGAAGACTTTAATGGAGGCAGACATGTTTAATGAATGGAAATATATGCAGAGTCATGTCACAAATGGAAGACCTTCTCCTTTTAAACGAAACACCAATATGCAACGGGAACTGATGAAGGCTCTGATCGCTCTGCAGTGTGTGTGTGTGTGTGTGTGTGTGTGTGTGTGTGTGTGAGAGAGCTATCACCAAGAAACTGAGCATTTCTCAGTATGCAAATATGAGAGCTTGTGTGTTGCATGCGTGCATGTGTGTGTGTGTGTGTGTGTGTGTGTGTGTGTGTGTGTGTGTGTGTGTGTGTGTGTGTGTGTGAATGATTCAGAGAAGTCAAGCGAGCTCATGAATAATAAACAGGACACGCATTGAGCTGTGAATATTTCATGGTGCGTGAAAGTGAGCAGAAAGACTCGGCGGAGTTTGGCACCGTCCAGTCGGCTCTCAGGACACGGACGAAGGGACGGAGGACAGAGAGAGAGAGAGAGAGGGATGGAGAGACAGAGAGAGACAGAGAGAGAGAGAGAGAGACAGAGAGAGAGACAGAGGGATGGAGAGACAGGAAGGGTTAAAGATAACCGACAGATGGACAATTGATCAATTAGATTAATTTATACAATGTGGAAATATTTCAATAATCAGGAAATGCTCTGACACACACACACACACACACACACACACACACACACACACACACACACACACACACACACACACACACACACACACACACACACACACACACACACACACACACACACACACACACACACACACACACACACACACACAGACACACACACATACAGACACACACACACACACACACACACACACACATACAGAGACACACACACACACACACACACACACACACACACACACATACAGACACACACACACACACACACAGAGACACACACACAGAGACACACACACACACACACACACACACACACACACACACACACACACACACACACACACAGACCTATGACCTGAGCAGGAGTCCGATAAGAGTATCTAGGAGATATCAGGGGGCATGTTGAAGCTAAAACTCCTTTAAAACGTCAATAAAGTGATTAGATTCCTTCTCTGCTGATTTATTTATGATGTCAGAGCTGCGATGATGTCAGATCTGTGATGATGTCACATCTGCGACGATGTCAGAGCTGTGCGAAGGCTGTAAACAGATTTCCCTGGAGAGAACAAAGCATGACAAGAGAGAGAGAGAGAGAGAGATTTAACCCTCTCCACAGCCTCCACTTTGGGCCCATGAATACTGGATCGGCCACACGTTTTATAATCCAGCATGAATATGCATGACTTCCTGTTTACAGCAAGCCCGCGTCCTCACGGGGCCCGCTCTGTATCCGTGGAGACGCTCAGGAGACAAAGAGCTCACAGTGCTCATCGTCAGCTTCATGGGTTCAGGAGACTGCACTCACAATACGAGACACGCTAAAGCAAAGACCTTATACATGGAGCTCCCTTCATTCTGTCCAACAGACCAGCTATCGTTGGCACCGTTTGACATCGGTGTTTAACAACGTCCTACTAGGAATGAAATGAATAATGGTGGGTATATGAGCTCATAAATCGTGGGACCTGCTGTCTATTTTTGGACCGCCCGCTCCCAGCTGCAGCCTGTAGGGACTTATGTCTAAAATAAGGCCCTAAGGCCTGTCAAATCTGACTCCAATTTATGAATTCCTTATGAATTCCTTTTTATATAGACCTTAGTGGTCCCCTTTGATGGTGTCTCTTTGGATAGACTTTTATATAGACCTTTTAGTAGGTGGTCCCCTAATACTGTATCTGAAGTCTCTTTTATATAGACCTTAGTGGTCCCCTAATACTGTATCTGAAGTCTCTTTTATAGACCTTAGTGGTCCCCTAATACTGTATCTGAAGTCTCTTTTATATAGACCTTAGTGGTCCCCTAATACTGTATCTGAAGTCTCTTTTATAGACCTTAGTGGTCCCTCTTTTATATAGACCTACTGTATCTGAAGTCTCTTTTATATAGACCTTAGTGGTCCCCTAATACTGTATCTGAAGTCTCTTTTATAGACCTTAGTGGTCCCCTAATACTGTATCTGAAGTCTGACCTATGGTCCCCTGAAGTCTCTGAAGTATATAGACCTTAGTGGTCCCCTAATACTGTATCTGAAGTCTATTTTATATAGACCTTAGTGGACAGAGAGCAGGCCTGATGTCTCCAGTGGACCTGGGACTAGAGCTGAGCGACAGGGTCATGGCCCAGATATCAGTCAGCGCTCGCTGCAGCAAATTACTCCTAATAAAGCCTTTAGAAAAGCACCATTAACCACAGAGAGAGAGAGAGGGGGGGGAGAGAGAGAGAGAGAGAGAGAGAGAGAGAGAGAGAGAGAGAGAGAGAGAGAGAGAGAGAGAGAGAGAGATGGGCTGCAGCCAGCACAGTAAATCCAATCAGCTCCAATCAGATCACTGTGCAGCAGAGAAGAGAAACAGGCCGGCATACATCCCATAATAATCTCTGAAGGAAGGGCAGCATTTTAACCATTGTTGGTACTTTCCATTTCACATCTCTCTCTCTCTCTCCATCTCTCTCTCTTTCTCCATCGCTCTCTCTGTCTCTCTCTCTGTCTCTCCATCCCTCTGTCTCTCTCTGTCTCTCCATCCCTCTGTCTCTCTCTCTCTCTCTCTCTCTCTCTGTCTCTCCATCCCTCTGTCTCTGTCTCTCCATCCCTCTGTCTCTCTCTGTCTCTCCATCCCTCTGTCTCTCTCTGTCTCTCCATCCCTCTGTCTCTCTCTGTCTCTCCATCCCTCTGTCTCTCTCTCTCTCTCCATCCCTCTCTCTCCATCCCTCTGTCTCTCTCTCTCTCTCCATCCCTCTGTCTCTCTCTGTCTCTCCATCCCTCTGTCTCTCTCTCTCTCTCTCTCTGTCTCTCTCTCTGTCTCTCCATCCCTCTGTCTCTCTCTGTCTCTCCATCCCTCTGTCTCTCTCTCTCTCTCTGTCTCTCTCTGTCTCTCCATCCCTCTGTCTCTCTCTGTCTCTCCATCCCTCTGTCTCTCTCTGTCTCTCCATCCCTCTGTGTCTCTCTCTCTCTCTCTGTCTCTCTCTCTGTCTCTCCATCCCTCTGTCTCTCTCTGTCTCTCCATCCCTCTGTCTCTCTCTGTCTCTCTCTCTCTGTCTCTTCATCCCTCTGTCTCTCTCTTTCTCTCTCTGTCTCTCTCTCTCTGTCTCTCCATCCTTCTGTCTCTCTCTCTCCATCCCTCTCTCTGTCTCTGTCTCTCCATCCCTCTGTCTCTCTCTCTCTGTCTCTCTCTCTCTCCATCTCTCTGTCTCTCCATCCCTCAGTCTCTCTGTCTCTCCATCTCTCCATCTCTCTGTCCCTCTGTCCCTCCCTCCACCAGTGAATGGATCAATACCATAACGTTAGTTCACATGTGTGGGCTCGCTCTCTCTGTTTGTTTTCTCCTCTCCTGTTTCCCCCGACAGTGATTATCCCTTCATCAGGTTACCGCGCTGCAGAAAGCAATCAGCCGCAGCCTGACATTAGCGGTGAAAAGGCTCGCCATCAGCTGGAACAAAGAGCAATCACCGCCCGATACCGCGCCTAGAAACCCACCCCCCAACTCTGATCAACCTGACTTCCTGTCCAATCGTCTGCTGCTGCTCTGGCTTCCCATCGGAGCCTGCAGCATCCTTCAGCTTCACGCTCAGGGCCCTGTTTCCACCATCTGAGGTGGTAGAGCGAGTGAGAGAGCGATGGCGACTCTAGAGTCATGGTGCAGACTGATCTCATCAAGTGGCGTATGTACGACACGCCAATTCGTGTGACAATTTGGCGCGTTATCAAGAAGCATAATCGCTTTTTAGCGTGTTTATCAACGCAAATCGCACGCCATTGGCCTACATTACCAGTGAATTATTTCCCGTAGCGAGCAGTATGAAAGTACCGCATAAGGAGGTTAGTTATGATGGCTAATGGGTAAAACACAGTAAGTAAGTAAGTACTGTAAGTAAGTAAAATGTATTTATAAAGCGCTTTTGACAGATAAAATCACAAAGTGCTGTACAAAAGAATAGGTAAAACAAACAATGTAAAAATGTATATACATATGTAAAAATTTAAGTGACACTAGTGAAAATTCATCAACCAAAAGCTTTCCTAAATAAACAAACTATCCTACCCTTTATTTATAGTAGCCTATCCTACCCTTTATATATAGTAGCCTATCCTACCCTTTACATATAGTACCCTTTCCTATCATTTATATATAGTAGCCTATCTTATCCTTTATATATTGTAGCCTATCCTACCCTTTCTATATTGTAACCTATCCTACCCTTTATATATTGTAGCCTATCCTACCCTTTATATATAGTAGCCTATCCTACCCTTTCTATATTGTAACCTATCCTACCCTTTATATATTGTAGCCTATCCTACCCTTTATATATTGTAGCCTATCCTACCCTTTATATATTGTAGCCTATCCTACCCTTTATATATTGTAGTCTATCCT
>NC_041341.1:883500-886000 GCF_004354835.1 Perca flavescens
GTGTCCTCAGCAAGGACACCTTCATCGACCGAGCAGGGTGAATTTATGGAGCCGACAGAAACCAGGAGGAATAATCCAACCGTGCGCTCCACGTTTTTTAAGTGTCACTTCTTTAGATTTCTGATTAAAAATAATCTCGGAGATGATCTGGGAATATTCAGCGTAGGGGGGGAGGGTGAAGGAGACAGAGAGGAGATCTGTTCCTGTGGGTTATGTGAAGACGGGGAAACTAGGGCTGCAACCAAAGGATTAGCTCACGGTGGATTCTATTAGATGGAGCCTATTGCTGTATTTCTAAACGTTTGGTCCATAAGATGTCTGAAAATACAGGAAAGTTCAGACTCTTGAACGAGGACTTACTGTATATTTGTACATTTGCAACAGATTCTCATTTCCCTTCGGGTAAAATGCACGGACCCTTGGTCAGGTGACCTTTGTCGTCGTTACATGACGCTAAAAGTCTCCTATAACGCGCTTCATCTAAACGTGCTGGGGCGGGACTATTGGCGTCACTTCTGACACAGTTAGCTTAAAAGGGATACGCCACCGTTTGTTGAAATAGGGCTTATCATGGTCTCCCCTAGCTGTAGATAGGTGGGGTCTCCTCTAGCTGTAGATAGGTGGGGTGGGATAGGTGAGGTCTCCCTAGCTGTAGATAGGTGGGGTCTCCTCTAGCTGTAGATAGGTGGGGTGTCCTCTAGCTGTAGATAGGTGGGGTGTCCTCTAGCTGTAGATAGGTGGGGTGTCCTCTAGCTGTAGATAGGTGGGGTCTCCTCTAGCTGTAGATAGTTGGGGTCTCCTCTAGCTGTAGATAGGTGGGGTCTCCCCTAGCTGTAGATAGGTGGGGTCTCCCCTAGCTGTAGATAGGTGGGGTCTCCCCTAGCTGTAGATAGGTGAGGTCTCCTCTAGCTGTAGATAGGTGGGGTCTCCTCTAGCTGTAGATAGGTGGGGTCTCCCTAGCTGTAGATAGGTGAGGGTCTCCTCTAGCTGTAGATAGGTGGGGTCTCCTCTAGCTGTAGATAGGTGGGGTCTCCTCTAGCTGTAGATAGGTGGGGGGTCTCCCCTAGCTGTAGATAGGTGGGGTCTCCTCTAGCTGTAGATAGGTGGGGTCTCCTCTAGCTGTAGATAGGTGGGGTGGGGTGGGGTCTCCCCTAGCTGTAGATAGGTGAGGTCTCCTCTAGCTGTAGATAGGTGGGGTCTCCTCTAGCTGTAGATAGGTGGGGTCTCCCCTAGCTGTAGATAGGTGGGGTCTCCTCTAGCTGTAGATAGGTGGGGTCTCCTCTAGCTGTAGATAGGTGGGGTCTCCTCTGCAGCTGCAGATAGGTGAGGTGTCCTCTAGCTGTAGATAGGTGGGGTCTCCTCTAGCTGTAGATAGGTGGGGTCTCCTCTAGCTGTAGATAGGTGAGGTGGCCTCTAGCTGTAGATAGGTGGGGTCTCCTCTAGCTGTAGATAGGTGGGGTCTCCTCTAGCTGTAGATAGGTGGGGTCTCCTCTGGCTGTAGATAGGTGGGGTCTCCTCTAGCTGCAGATAGGTGAGGTGTCCTCTAGCTGTAGATAGGTGGGGTCTCCTCTAGCTGTAGATAGGTGGGGTCTCCTCTGGCTAGCTGTAGATAGGTGGGGGTCCTCTAGCTGTAGATAGGTGGGGTCTCCCTAGCTGTAGATAGGTGGGGTAGATAGGTGGGGTCTCCTCTAGCTGTAGATAGGTGGGGTCTCCTCTAGCTGTAGATAGTTGGGGTCTCCTCTAGCTGTAGATAGGTGGGGTCTCCTCTAGCTGTAGATAGGTGGGGTCTCCTCTAGCTGTAGATAGGTGGGGTCTCCTCTAGCTGTAGATAGGTGGGGTCTCCTCTAGCTGTAGATAGGTGGGGTCTCCTCTAGCTGTAGATAGGTGGGGTCTCCCCTAGCTGTAGATAGGTGAGGTCTCCTCTAGCTGTAGATAGGTGGGGTCTCCTCTAGCTGTAGATAGGTGGGGGTCTCCTCTAGCTGTAGATAGGTGGGGTCTCCCCTAGCTGTAGATAGGTGGGGTCTCCTCTAGCTGTAGATAGGTGGGGGTCTCCTCTAGCTGTAGATAGGTGGGGTCTCCCCTAGCTGTAGATAGGTGAGGTCTCCTCTAGCTGTAGATAGGTGGGGTCTCCTCTAGCTGTAGATAGGTGGGGTCTCCCCTAGCTGTAGATAGGTGGGGTCTCCTCTAGCTGTAGATAGGTGGGGTCTCCTCTAGCTGTAGATAGGTGGGGTCTCCTCTAGCTGTAGATAGGTGGGGTCTCCTCTAGCTGCAGGGATAGGTGAGGTGTCCTCCCCTAGCTGTCTAGCTGTAGATAGGTGGGGTCTCCTCTAGCTGTAGATAGGTGGGGTCTCCTCTAGCTGTAGATAGGTGGGGTCTCCTCTAGCTGTAGATAGGTGGGGTCTCCTCTAGCTGTAGATAGGTGAGGTGTCCTCTAGCTGTAGATAGGTGGGGTCTCCTCTAGCTGTAGATAGGTGGGGTCTCCCTGGCTGTAGATAGGTGG
>NC_041341.1:898500-908500 GCF_004354835.1 Perca flavescens
TCAAGTCTCCGGCCATCTGATCTTTCCCATAAATCTTATGAATTCAAAGCATGTCCAGACAGTACAGTATTACAATCAGTTGTGGAATAACTTTATGGGGTCTACTTAACACATCCCTCTAGCCCTCAGACCTGGTGAAATATGATCCTAATGATGATATCATATATTCTAAATGTAATGTCTCTTTCATTCAAAGAAATGTCTAATGTCGAAGTGGAAATCAAGAGAATAGCGGCAGCGCCACACCAGTTACAGAACAACATGCATCTCAACGTCAGTCCTAATTACGCACAATAAGCAGTTTGAAGTCACTGATGTAATGTCATTTATTTTATTTATTAAGTGTTAGTAGCTCAGTGAAACTGAGTCCAGGGCGAGAGAGACCTGACTCAGAGGAGGAGAGGTTAGAGGTTAGAGAGACCAGACTCAGAGGAGGAGAGGTTAGAGGTTAGTGAGACCAGACTCAGAGGAGGAGAGGTTAGAGAGACCAGACTCAGAGGAGGAGAGGTTAGAGGTTAGTGAGACCAGACTCAGAGGAGGAGAGGTTAGAGGTTAGTGAGACCAGACTCAGAGGAGGAGAGGTTAGAGAGACCAGACTCAGAGGAGGAGAGGTTAGAGGTTAGTGAGACCAGACTCAGAGGAGGAGAGGTTAGAGAGACCAGACTCAGAGGAGGAGAGGTTAGAGAAACCAGACTCAGAGGAGGAGAGGTTAGAGAGACCAGACTCAGAGGAGGAGAGGTTAGAGAGACCAGACTCAGAGGAGGAGAGGTTAGAGGTTAGTGAGACCAGACTCAGAGGAGGAGAGGTTAGAGGTTAGTGAGACCAGACTCAGAGGAGGAGAGGTTAGAGAGACCAGACTCAGAGGAGGAGAGGTTAGAGAGACCAGACTCAGAGGAGGAGAGGTTAGAGAGACCAGACTCAGAGGAGGAGAGGTTAGTGAGACCAGACTCAGAGGAGGAGAGGTTAGAGAGACCAGACTCAGAGGAGGAGAGGTTAGAGAGGCCAGACTCAGAGGAGGAGAGGTTAGAGGTTAGTGAGACCAGACTCAGAGGAGGAGAGGTTAGAGGTTAGTGAGACCAGACTCAGAGGAGGAGAGGTTAGAGAGACCAGACTCAGAGGAGGAGAGGTTAGAGAGACCAGACTCAGAGGAGGAGAGGTTAGAGAGACCAGACTCAGAGGAGGAGAGGTTAGAGGTTAGTGAGACCAGACTCAGAGGAGGAGAGGTTAGAGAGACCAGACTCAGAGGAGGAGAGGTTAGAGGTTAGTGAGACCAGACTCAGAGGAGGAGAGGTTAGTGAGACCAGTATCAGAGGAGGAGAGGTTAGTGAGACCATACTCAGAGGAGGAGAGGTTAGTGAGACCATACTCAGAGGAGGAGAGGTTAGTGAGACCAGACTCAGAGGAGGAGAGGTTAGTGAGACCTGACTCAGAGGAGGAGAGGTTAGTGAGACCAGACTCAGAGGAGGAGAGGTTAGAGAGACCAGACTCAGAGGAGGAGAGGTTAGTGAGACCTGACTCAGAGGAGGAGAGGTTAGTGAGACCAGACTCAGAGGAGGAGAGGTTAGTGAGACCAGACTCAGAGGAGGAGAGGTTAGAGAGACCAGACTCAGAGGAGGAGAGGTTAGAGAGACCAGCGTCTCCACGGCAGGGGACAGTGCGCTCGGATCCGCTGCGCCACGCATGGATGAAATAATGAAATAGTAAATAGGACTACAGTAACAGAAATATGTGCAGAATTAAGACCCAGTGTTTGGTGGACCGGGGTACACCTTGTTTAGTTAATAGCCTACAAATCATCCACGGCAGGGGTGTCAAACTCAATTCCACGAAGGGCCACACTGCAAAATAAGAATCCCATCCAGGGCCAGACATGTTTCGGTTATTCACGTTATTATTTCATCGTAAAAGTCAAGCATCTTTTATTGTATTATTGCATGTCTCATATAATCTTCTCACTTACAGCTCGGTCGACATAAAGACCCCAAAAAGCCAGCAAAAAAAGTAACTTAGCCATCAAAGAATAAACGACAAAAAAAGATTGGGGGAAAAACGTCGTAAAACGGGCCAAAAAACATTGGAAAAAGCTACAAAAACTAGGTGGGCCAAAGTCTATTATGAACCTGAATTGATATGCGGGCCGGAAAGAAATCTGCGATGGGCCGGATTGGGCCCTCGGGCCTTGAGTTTGACACATGTGATCCACGGGATCAATTACGCATCACACGAGTTTCCCCCCAACACAGCGTTTGTTCCTGGGGAGATGGATCAGTGCGCCATGGATGTCTGAGCCTCAGCAACTACTAACTATAAAGATATAATTTGCCTGTTCCTAGCATTAGCACAACACGTAGCGATGGTTAGCTTGTTACCTGTGACGATATATGCTAAATAACGACTGACCTATCCTGGGTTGCGTTTTGAGATGCTGATGAAGTCCGACGTTACACCTTGCACGTAGCTGTTGGCTTACTGCCACTGTTTACGAAGTTATTGAAAACAAAACTAATGACAAAAGCAAGATCACTTCTTCGGACTTGCAAGTGTTGTGAAATCGATCGTATGCAGTTTGTAGGGCTGTCCTCGACTAAAGAACTCCTTAGTCGACTAACACTTAAAGGATTTTGTCGACTAATCGATTAGTTGATTTAATTGACAGAGCTGTGCTCTTTGAGAGGTGGTTAAGACTAGAAAAGCACAATATAAATGTAGTTAATTAACTAGAGAGACACACACACACACGTGTGTGTGTGTGTGTCTGTCTGTGTGTGTGTGTGTGTGTGTGTGTATCATGTATGGTGTGTGATGTATTGTGTGAGTGTGTGTGTGTGTGTGTGTGTGTGTGTGTGTGTGTGTGTGTAGTGGGTCTGTCTGTCTGTCTGTCTGTGTGTCTATGTGTGTGTGTGTCTGTGTTTGTGTGTGTGTGTGTGTGTGTGTGTGTGTGTGTGTGTGTGTGTGTGTGTGTGTGTGTGTGTGTGTGTGTGTGTGTGTGTGTGTGTGTGTGTGTGTGTGTGTGTGTGTGTGTGTGTGTGTGTGTGTGTGTAGCCATCTTTAAAGGGATCACTGTTGCGTTGACGCGTTAATTCAAAGAGCACCAAGCAGCCTGCAGGGGGAGAGAGATCAGAGGAGATACAGCTCCTGATTGGCTCTTTGGTGCGTGTCTCTATTGTCACATCCTGGTTCTTTTCACACACTAAGATCAGCTGGCGTGTCCATGACGATGTCTGTGCACAGATTTGTATTGTGACTTGATGAAAAAGGTGGCAGGTGGGAGGTGAAAGCATCAGCGTATGATTAAAAAAAACTTTAATAACAAGCTGATATTACACATCTGAGTCAAAGCACCTGTTCACCTAATAGTTCAAATAGTCTGCATTACAAACACGAGGCCAAGCACTAAAGGGAAGCTTCGTATAATTACAATGTGAGCACTATAGAAGAGAACAAACCCTATTCTAATAGACCACTGGTTCTCAAAAGTTTTTTCGTTAATGTACCCCTTTTGAATTGTCTCTTTAAAGCAGTGGTTCTCAAACTTTTTCGGTCATTCCCCACTTTTGGACAAAGGGGGAATTTTCAAGCCCCACCTGGCCCCATCGGCCCAACACAATGCTAATGAAATGCGCAACAAGCTTAAAATGTTCCAATTTATTGAAGTAACAAGTTGTATCAGTATAGTAACAAGTTGTATCTAAATACAAAGTAACAATCTACATCCAATAAGAGCAAGTTCAAAAATAAAGTAAAATAAAAGTGCAGCTGTGTCAAAATTTGTATCAAGTTCAAAAATAGAAAAGAAATAAAAGTGCCACTTTGCAATCTGTTAAAAAAGAAAAGAAAAGAAGAGGGCTGTGGGAACATAGAGCTGTAGGAACATAGAGCTGTAGGAACATAGGGCTGTGGGAACATAGAGCTGTAGGAACATAGAGCTGTAGGAACATAGAGCTGTGGGAACATAGAGCTGTGGGAACATAGAGCTGTATGAACATAGAGCTGTGGGAACATAGAGCTGTGGGAACATAGAGCTGTATGAACATAGAGCTGTGGGAACATAGAGCTGTAGGAACATAGAGCTGTAGGAACATAGAGCTGTAGGAACATAGAGCTGTGGGAACATAGAGCTGTGGGAACATAGAGCTGTGGGAACATAGAGCTGTGGGAACATAGAGCTGTGAGAACATAGAGCTGTGAGAACATAGAGCTGTGGAACATAGAGCTGTGGGAACATAGAGCTGTAGGAACATAGAGCTGTAGGAACATAGAGCTGTAGGAACATAGAGCTGTAGGAACATAGAGCTGTAGGAACATAGGGCTGACCATTGAAAATGTAACTTTCCTTTTTTTAAATTTGTAGCTTTCTTTCTGCCTTTCTTGCAGCTTTTTCAGACACTTTCCTTTAACGTTGCTGTTGCTGCAGCAGCAACAACCCATGAATAAAGAGCAGTTTCGGTGATGAGAGACATTAGTCCTGAGGCGAGACTCTTGTCAGGGACTCGCTGACAGTTTGCCAACATGGCCGACAGTCTTCTGCATGACCACACTCAAGGAAGTGACTCTGTCGTCTCCCACTGCCTTCATCAAGTATTCAGCGCGCCTTAGGGCCAGCTTTAAAGCCCAAGATCCACCGGAGCACACAACACAAGCTGTGCTCACATGTGTAATGTCCAGGGGTGGAATGTAACTAAGTACATTTACTCCCAGTACTTGTACTTCAAGTCCAAATGTTGAGGTACTTGTACTTTACTTGTAGTCTTTTCTTTTCATGCCACTTTCTACATCAACTCCGCTACATTTCAGAGAGAAATATTGGACTTTTTTACTCCGTTACATTCATCTGTTACAGCTTTAGTTACTAGTTACTTTAGTTACTCCGTTACATTCATCTGTTACAGCTTTAGTTACTAGTTACTTTAGTTACTCCGTTACATTCATCTGTTACAGCTTTAGTTACTAGTTACTTTAGTTACTCCTCTACATTCATCTCTACATACTGCTCTCTACTGCTGTCTCTCTACATACTACTCTCTACTGCTGTCTCTCTACATACTACTCTCTACTGCTGTCTCTATACATACTACTCTCTACTGCTGTCTCTATACATACTACTCTCTACTGCTGTCTCTCTACATACTACTCTCTACTGCTGTCTCTCTACATACTACTCTCTACTGCTGTCTCTATACATACTACTCTCTACTGCTGTCTCTCTACATACTACTCTCTACTGCTGTCTCTATACATACTACTCTCTACTGCTGTCTCTCTACATACTACTCTCTACTGCTGTCTCTCTACATACTACTCTCTACTGCTGTCTCTATACATACTACTCTCTACTGCTGTCTCTCTACATACTACTCTCTACTGCTTCTCTCTCTACATACTGCTCTCTACTGCTGTCTCTACATACTGCTCTCTACTGCTGTCTCTACATACTGCTCTCTACTGCTGTCTCTCTACATACTACTCTCTACTGCTGTCTCTACATACTACTCTCTACTGCTGTCTCTACATACTGCTCTCTACTGCTGTCTCTCTTCATACTACTCTCTACTGCTGTCTCTCTACATACTACTCTCTACTGCTGTCTCTCTTCATACTGCTCTCTACTGTTGTCTCTCTACATACTACTCTCTACTGCTGTCTCTCTACATACTACTCTCTACTGTTGTCTCTCTACATACAGTACTCTCTACTGCTGTCTCTCTACATACTGCTCTCTACTGTTGTCTCTCTACATACTACTCTCTACTGTTGTCTCTCTACATACTCTCTACTGCTGTCTCTCTACATACTACTCTCTACTGTTGTCTCTCTACATACTCTCTACTGTTGTCTCTCTACATACTACTCTCTACGGCTGTCTCTCTACATACTACTCTCTACTGCTGTCTCTCTACATACTACTCTCTACTGTTGTCTCTCTACATACTACTCTCTACTGTTGTCTCTCTACATACTACTCTCTACTGTTGTCTCTCTACATACTACTCTCTACGGCTGTCTCTCTACATACTACTCTCTACTGTTGTCTCTCTACATACTCTCTACTGCTGTCTCTCTACATACACTTCTCTACTGCTGTCTCTCTACATACTACTCTCTACTGTTGTCTCTCTACATACTACTCTCTACTGTTGTCTCTCTACATACTACTCTCTACTGCTGTCTCTCTACATACTACTCTCTACTGTTGTCTCTCTACATACTACTCTCTACTGTTGTCTCTCTACATACTACTCTCTACGGCTGTCTCTCTACATACTACTCTCTACTGTTGTCTCTCTACATACTACTCTCTACTGTTGTCTCTCTACATACTCTCTACTGCTGTCTCTCTACATACTAATCTCTACTGCTGTCTCTCTACATACTACTCTCTACTGTTGTCTCTCTACATACTACTCTCTGCTGTCTCTCTACATACTACTCTCTACTGTTGTCTCTCTACATACTACTCTCTACTGTTGTCTCTCTACATACTCTCTACTGCTGTCTCTCTACATATTACTCTCTACTGCTGTCTCTCTACATACTACTCTCTACTGCTGTCTCTCTACATACTACTCTCTACTGTTGTCTCTCTACATACTACTCTCTACTGCTGTCTCTCAACATACTACTCTCTACTGCTGTCTCTCTACATACTACTCTCTACTGTTGTCTCTCTACATACTACTCTCTACGGCTGTCTCTCTACATACTACTCTCTACTGCTGTCTCTCTACATACTACTCTCTACTGCTGTCTCTCTACATACTACTCTCTACTGTTGTCTCTCTACATACTACTCTCTACTGATGTCTCTCTACATACTACTCTCTACTGCTGTCTGAGAACGGGCTGCTCTTCTTCATCTTAAACTACGTGACTGTCTCCCAAACTGTCGTGAGACTGTGTCGGAGTAGAGGAGGGAGTATTATTGGAAGCAGCAGAGTCAGTGTCAGAGCGCCCGATGGTCAGACCACAGCGGGCAGCTCAAGTTTGAACCGCACGCTGGTAAATTATTCAGCAGCCAGAAAGAAAGAGCCTCTCGTTGCTCACTCTGCAGTACGAACACATGCACAGCCACAGAGACAGAAATGACCTTCATATACTTCATATTATACTGTATAAATGTGATGCAGCCCGGTTAAATACAGTCAGGGCGCGATGGATTGTACTAAAAGTGTAACTTCGGTATTTTTGTGTCAACCTCGAACCTATTTTATAACTTCTGTTCACCAAAAGTGCTGGTTTTTGCCACTGACCCACCAGACTCCATGTAAATAATCAGGACTTTTATCATCGTAAAACACACTTCATTCAAAGTGGACAGAAACTAAGTGAAACTACCAAAAGCCGTCTTGGTTCATCTTTCCATTGTTCCAACAATCACCACTCTGGTTTGGTTGAAATAAACCCTTAATTCACCCATTTACATGTGGAGATATGCTGGCTCTATATACGCTAAAAGTCCTGATTATTTACATGGAGTCTGGTGGAGATATGCTGGCTCTATACACGCTAAAAGTCCTGATTATTTACATGGAGTCTGGTGGAGATATGCTGGCTCTATACACGCTAAAAGTCCTGATTATTTACATGGAGTCTGGTGGAGATATGCTGGCTCTATACACACTAAAAGTCCTGATTATTTACATGGAGTCTGGTGGAGATATGCTGGCTCTATTCACGCTAAAAGTCCTGATTATTTACATGGAGTCTGGTGTAGTTTGGTGATGGGGATTTCGGGGCTGTTTCATGTTAAACTAAAAGGATCTTACTCTTTAACTAAAAGGTCTATCCAATAATGTTGTCAGACACTGTTGCCCTGGGTTACATTGCAGAATACTTGATGAGTAATTTTGTACTTCAGTATAGTGGTATTGATCCTGTGGCCTAAGTAAATGCTGCAGCACCCAGTCCTTCTCTCTCTCTCTTTCTCTCTCTCTCTGTCTCTCTCTCTCTCTCTCTCTCTCTCTCTCCCTCTCCCTCTCCCTCCCTCCCCCCTGTCTCTCTCTCTGACACAGACAGAAGCAGACTGAGCCTTTCCATCTGAGCGAGGACGCTGGCCTCCATCGATCTGTTTTTCTTCCGTCTCTAGGGGCGGAGCCAAGGGCCATCGCTTTAATCTATGCATATAACAACGTTTTTGGAGGTGTGTTCAGGTGCATTCGGGGCGTGCTGGTCTTACAGGGAGGTGTGTTCAGGTGCATTCTGGGCATGCTGGTCTTACAGGGAGGTGTGTTCAGGTGGATTCTGGGAGTATTGCTATGTTGAGGCAGCGGGAAGTGATGGCGCCATTGACCAACAAAAACCTGGTCTAAAGTCAATTTTGGGTTTTGGGGCCTTTACTGGCATTTTGGGGCCTTTCCTGGCATTTTTGGGCCTTTTCTGACGTTTAAGGGGCTTTTTCTGGCGTTTTTGGGGCCTTTCCTGACATTTTTGGGGCCTTTTCTGACGTTTTTGGGACCTTTCCTGGCATTTTAGGGGCCTTTTTGGCATTTTTGGGGCCTTTTCTGACGTTTTAGGGGCTTTTCCTGGCGTGTAGGAGGCTTTTTCTGGGGGTTTTGGGGCCTTTTCTGGCTTTTTGGGGCCTTTCGTGGCATTTTTCCTGGCATTTTTGGAGCCTTTCCTGTCGTTTTTGGGGCCTTTTCTGATGTTTTAGGGGCTTTTTCTGGCGTTTTGGGGGCATTTCCTGGCGTTTATGAGACTTTTTCTGGGTTTTTTGGGGCCTTTTCTGTTTTTTTGGGGCCTGTCCTGACATTTATCAGGCCTTTTCTGGCATTTAGGGGCCTTTCCTGACGTTTATCAGGCCTTTCCTGGCGTTTTTGGGGCCTTTTCTGGCATTTTTTTCCAATGTTTTTGTTTTCGGTAAAAGATCCTAACCCGAAATAAACGTGTGAATAAACTAAACATGTCTGGCCCTTGATGTGATTCTTAGTTTACAGTGTGGCCCTCTGGGAAATTGAGTTTGACCCCCCTGGCTTAGATGGTTAAAATAGGGCCCTGAGTAAGTCACCCACGGCTCCAATGGGACCGACGTAAACGTTACTCGTCTCTCCTCGTTCATACCAAACTTATTCTCCCAGATATTAAACGAGTCCTTTAAGCTCCAGAATATCTCTCTTCTCTGAGCCTCCTCTCTCCTCCGATTGGGTTTCTCTTACTTCTCTTTCTGTTTTTCTACCCCTCTCTCCTCTGTCTCTCTCGTTCCTCGCCTCCCTCGCCACTAGTCACGGTGATGAAGTGGCCCAGCGAGCGGGCCGTCTCTGCCGGTAATCACCGCGGTAACTCAAGGCTGCGCCGCAACCATGGCAACACAACATCCATCACCGCCGAGGCTGCTACGGGAAAACGGATATATCAAGATGTAAATATGGCTGTTCTCTTCTCCACGGAGAGAGGGAGGGAGAGAGGGTGGGAGGGGGAGAGAGAGAGAGGGAGGGAGAGAGGGTGGGAGAGAGGGTGGGAGGGGAGAGAGAGAGAGGGAGGAGAGAGGGGTGGGAGGGGAGAGAGAGAGGGAGGAGGGAGAGAGGGTGGGAGAGAGGGGGTGGGGGAGAGAGAGAGGGGGGGAGAGAGGGTGGGAGGGGAGAGGGAGAGGGGAGGGAGAGAGGGGTGGGAGAGGGGTGGGAGGGGAGAGAGAGGAGGGAGGGAGAGAGGGTGGGAGGGGGAGGGAGAGAGGGAGGGAGAGAGGGGTGGGAGAGGGGTGGGAGGGGGAGGGGGAGAGGGAGGGAGAGAGGGGTGGGAGGGGGGAGAGAGAGAGGGGAGGGAGAGAGGGTGGGAGAGGGGTGGGAGGGGAGAGGGAGAGAGGGGGGGAGAGGGGTGGGAGGGGAGAGGGAGAGAGGGAGGGAGAGGGGTGGGAGAGAGGGTGGGAGGGGAGAGGGAGAGAGGGAGGGAGAGAGGGTGGGAGGGGAGAGAGAGAGAGGAGGGAGAGAGGGGTGGGAGGGGAGAGGGAGAGAGGGAGGGAGAGAGGGTGGGAGAGAGGGTGGGAGGGGGAGAGAGAGAGAGGGAGGGAGAG
>NC_041341.1:916000-918500 GCF_004354835.1 Perca flavescens
ATGATTTTGTCCAGGTTTTTTTCCTCCATTTTTTGGTTACTTTTTTTTTTCTCCGATGATTTTTACCTGCACCTTTTCCAACGTTTTTTTGAAGCTTTTCTCAACGTTCTTTTATCATTTCTTTCCCTCCAAATGTCATATAATTCAGTAAAAACACCTAAATTCAATATGAGTAGTGGACTGATCATTCATTTTACTTGTGTTGAGCGCTGTACGGTTATCGTTTTTGTCATTTTTGGTTGAAAAACATCCAAATTTCTACTAAAACGTTTTGAAAGTGGGTCATATTTGACCCGAGTGGGATGCATATGCTCGTGTGATCACCATAAAGCGCCCTGAGACCACTGAACTGATGTCTTTTTAACCCTCGTTTCTTTAAGCATTTCCTCAAGTTTCTTTTGTCACTTTTTGAAATGATTTTGTCCTGGGTTTTTTCCTCCATTTTTTGGTCACTTTTTTTTCTCCGATGATTTTTACCTGCACCTTTTCCAACGTTTTTTTTAAGCTTTTTTCAACATTGTTTTATCATTTCTTTCCCTCCAAATGTCATATAATTCAGTAAAAACACCTAAATTCAATATAAGCAGTGGACTGATCATTCATTTTACTTGTGAAGAGCGCTGTACGGTTATCGTTTTTGTCATTTTTGGTTGAAAGAAATCCAAATTTCTACTAAAACGTTTTGAAAGTGGGTCATATTTGACCCGAGTGGGATGCATATGCTCGTGTGATCACCATAAAGCTCCCTGAGACCACTGAACTGATGTCTTTTTAACCCTCGTTTCTTTAAGCATTTCCTCAAGTTTTTTTTGTCACTTTTTGAAATGATTTTGTCCGGGTTTTTTTCCTCCATTTTTTGGTCACTTTTTTTTTTCTCCGATGATTTTTACTTGCACCTTTTCCAACGTTTTTTTGAAGCTTTTTTCAACGTTCTTTTATCATTTCTTTCCCTCCAAATGTCATATAATTCAGTAAAAACACCTAAATTCTATATAAGCAGTGGACTGATCATTCATTTTACTTGTGTTGAGCGCTGTACGGTTATTGTTTTTGTCATTTTTGGTTGAAAAACATCCAAATTTCTACTAAAACGTTTTGAAAGTGGGTCACATTTGACCCGAGTGGGATGCACATGCTCGTGTGATCACCATAAAGCGCCCTGAGACCACTGAACTGATGTCTTTTTAACCCTCGTTTCTTTAAGCATTTCCTCAAGATTTTTTTGTCACTTTTTGAAATGATTTTGTCCGGGTTTTTTTCCTCCATTTTTTGGTCACTTTTTTTTCTCCGATGATTTTTACTTGCACCTTTTCCAACGTTTTTTTTTGAAGCTTTTTTCAACGTTCTTTTATCATTTCTTTCCTCCAAATGTCATATAATTCAGTAAAAACACCTAAATTCAATATAAGTAGTGGACTGATCATTCATTTTACTTGTGTTGAGCGCTGTCTGAGTTATTGTTTTTGTCATTTTTGGTTGAAAAACATCCAAATTTCTACTAAAACGTTTTGAAAGTGGGTCACATTTGACCCGAGTGGGATGCATATGCTCGTGTGATCACCATAAAGCTCCCTGAGACCACTGAACTGATGTCTTTTTAACCCTCGTTTCTTTAAGCATTTCCTCAAGTTTTTTTTGTCACTTTTTGAAATGATTTTGTCCGGGTTTTTTTCCTCCATTTTTTGGTCACTTTTTTTTCTCCGATGATTTTTACCTGCACCTTTTCCAACGTTTTTTTGAAGCTTTTTTCAACGTTCTTTTATCATTTCTTTCCCTCCAAATGTCATATAATTCAGTAAAAACACCTAAATTCAATATGAGTAGTGGACTGATCATTCATTTTACTTGTGTTGAGCGCTGTACGGTTATCGTTTTTGTCATTTTTGGTTGAAAAACATCCAAATTTCTACTAAAACGTTTTTAAAGTGGGTCATATTTGACCCGAGTGGGATGCATATGCTCGTGTGATCACCATAAAGCGCCCTGAGACCACTGAACTGATGTCTTTTTAACCCTCGTTTCTTTAAGCATTTCCTCAAGTTTCTTTTGTCACTTTTTGAAATGATTTTGTCCGGGGTTTTTTCCTCCATTTTTTGGTCACTTTTTTTTCTCCGATGATTTTTACCTGCACCTTTTCCAATGTTTTTTTTAAGCTTTTTTCAACATTGTTTTATCATTTCTTTCCCTCCAAATGTCATATAATTCAGTAAAAACACCTAAATTCAATATAAGCAGTGGACTGATCATTCATTTTACTTGTGAAGAGCGCTGTACGGTTATCGTTTTTGTCATTTTTGGTTGAAAGAAATCCAAATTTCTACTAAAACGTTTTGAAAGTGGGTCATATTTGACCCGAGTGGGATGCATATGCTCGTGTGATCACCATAAAGCTCCCTGAGACCACTGAACTGATGTCTTTTTAACCCTCGTTTCTTTAAGCATTTCCTCAAGTTTTTTTTGTCACTTTTTGAAATGATTTTGTCCGGGTTTTTTTCCTCCA
>NC_041341.1:931000-938500 GCF_004354835.1 Perca flavescens
GTCTCTTTTATATAGACCTTAGTGGTCCCCTAATACTGTATCTGAAGTCTCTTTTATATAGACCTTAGTGGTCCCCTAATACTGTATCTGAAGTCTCTTTTATATAGACCTTAGTGGTCCCCTAATACTGTATCTGAAGTCTCTTTTATATAGACCTTAGTGGTCCTCTAATACTGTATCTGAAGTCTCTTTTATATAGACCTTAGTGGTCCCCTAATACTGTATCTGAAGTCTCTTTTATATAGACCTTAGTGGTCCCCTAATACTGTATCTGAAGTCTCTTTTATATAGACCTTAGTGGTCCCCTAATACTGTATCTGAAGTCTCTTTTATATAGACCTTAGTGGTCCCCTAATACTGTATCTGAAGTCTCTTTTATATAGACCTTAGTGGTCCCCTAATACTGTATCTGAAGTCTCTTTTATATAGACCTTAGTGGTCCTCTAATACTGTATCTGAAGTTTCTTTTATATAGACCTTAGTGGTCCCCTAATACTGTATCTGAAGTCTCTTTATATAGACCTTAGTGGTCCCCTAATACTGTATCTGAAGTCTCTTTATATAGACCTTAGTGGTCCTCTAATACTGTATCTGAAGTCTCTTTTATATAGACCTTAGTGGTCCTCTAATACTGTATCTGAAGTCTCTTTATATAGACCTTAGTGGTCCCCTAATACTGTATCTGAAGTCTCTTTCCCGAAATTTAGCCTTGGTGCAGAATTACAGCGTAGAAGATGGTTTATCTAATCAGCTAACCAGGATTTTCGCCCCTTTCCCAAAAAGTTCTCCAACGCTAAGTTCCCAGATGGACATGCCGAGCCAAATGAGAAGCGATCCATCTGGAGGAGTCAGGTTAACTTCCACATGTGGTCCTGGATCAGACCCGGGTCCGATTTCTTTTCAACGCGGTCCCAGTGGGACCGACCACATGCGACTTTTACGAGACCGAGACGAAGCGACAGGCTGCCGTTCATTTTCGTGGCCCTTTGCCAGCGATGAGCGATGAGCTCGCCGCTGCCACGAGCAAGGCGGGGGCCGAAATAGACCGGAAGTCTAGTTTATGCAAATGCTGAGCGATGCGACGAAGCGACAGCCAATCGGAGTGAAGGAAGCGTGATGTAGGTCAGTGGCTCGAGTCAGACACACACACACACACACACACACACACACAGACTCAGACACACGCGCACAAACACAGAGAGACACACACACGCACACAAACACACACACACAGGGACACACACACACACAGAGACACACACAGGGACACACACACACACACACACACACACACACACACACACACACACACACACACATACACACACACACACACACACGCACACACACACACACACACACACACACACACAGACACACACACATATACACAGACACACACACAGACACACACACACACAGACGCAGACACACGCACACACACAGACGCAGACACACGCACACACACAGACTCAGACACACGCACACACATACACACAGAGACACACACACACACACACACACATACACAGACACACACACACACACACACACACACACACGCACACACACACACACACACACACACACACACACACACACACACACACACACACACACACACACACACATATACACAGACACACACACAGAGACACACAGACGCAGACACACGCACACACACAGACTCAGACACACGCGCACAAACACAGAGAGACACACACACGCACACAAACACAGACACACACACAGACACACACACACACAGACACACACGCACACACAGACGCAGACACACGCACACACATACACACAGAGACACACACACACACACACACACACACAGACACACACACACACACACACAGGCGCTTGACACACGCACACACACACACAGAGACACACACACACACACACACACACACACATACACACACACACACATACACACACACACACACACGCACACACACACACATGCACACACACACACATACACAGACACATACACACACACACACACACACACACACATATACACAGACACACACAGAGACACACAGACGCAGACACACACACACACAGACTCAGACACACACACACATACACAGAGACACACACACACACACACACACACACACACACACAGACTCACTGTGCGAGCCCGGTTCGGTCCGACAGGGACTCATATATAAGCGTATCTCCTGTGGGCTGCAGCTGAGGAGAGAGAGACACACAAACACAACAACAGACACACACACACACACACACACACACACACACACACACACCCTGAATCCTGTTCTCTGCTGCTGGCATTATGTTTCCTGCAGCTCATTACACCGCGCAGGCAGAAAGCTGCCTGTTAGCCGCCCGTAATGCGATTATTCGTCCTTTTCATGTCTTCCTCTCCCGCGTTAATTGACCCCACGCTGTAGCGCTCAATGGGGACGGCAGGCGCTAATTGTGGCGGTATTCTGAGATACGGTGGGAGCATTAGGCTGCCTTCCACCGGCGAGGAAAGAGGAATTATTCACCTGGGACGACTTCACAAGCATCTCCCTGTGTGTGTGTGTGTGTGTGTGTGTGTGTGTGTGTGTGTGTGTGTGTGTGTGTGTGTGTGTGTGTGTGTGTGTTTTGTCTGGTTTGCATGACAATGTGGGGACCCGATCTTTGACGTTCCCCGTGTCGTTCTGGGGACCACGTTTTTTTTAGGGGTTACAAGGTTCATAGACACACATACATACACACATACGCAGATGTAGCATCAGAATGACTGTTGGCTCTAAACATGAGTTTTTTAAATATGTTTTTTTGTGTGCATTTTTTAGGCTCTTTATTTCGCTCTGTATTTCGTACTTATTAAAAAGCTTTTTTTGCGTCTTTCAATGCTGACTTTCGACGCTCGCTCTCACCTGCTTTCATGTTAATGCTGTTAAAGATCAACCAGACGCTGGTGTGTGTCTGTTGTTATCAGAATAGTGCAGATGTGCAGTGCAGATGTAGCTTCAGAATGACTGTTGGCTCTAAACATGCGTTTTCATATGGCTTTTTGTGTGCTTTTTTTGGACATTTTTTAGGCTCTTTATTTCGTTCTATACTTGGCACTTTTTTAAAGTTTTTTTGATGCCTTCTTTAACATTTTTTCAGCTTTTTGTCCTGCTTTTTCAGACGGTTTTTTTCGGCTCTTTATTTGGTGCTTTTTTAAAAACTTGTAATACGTTTTGACGACTTCTATTGAGAATTCTTTCAGCTTTTTCGCCTGCTTTTTTTTTGGCACTTTCGACGCTCGCTCTCACCTGCTTTCATGTTAATGCTGTTAAAGATCAACCAGACGCTGTGTGTGTCTGTTGTTATCAGAATAGTAGCAGTGCAGATGTAGCATCAGAATGACTGTTGGCTCTAAACAAGCATTTTTATATAGCTTTTTGTGTGCATTTTTTGGACGTTTTTTGGCTCTTTATTTTGCTCTATATTTTTGGCACTTTTTCAGCTTTTTGTCCTGCTTTTTCAGACGTTTTTTTTCGGCTCTTTATTTCGTAATTTTAAAAAGCTTTTTGATGCCACCTTTGACATTTTTTCAGCTTTTTGTCCTGATTTTTCATATGTTTTTTCGACTCTTTATTTCGCTCTGTATTTGGTACTTATTTAAAAGCTTATAATACTTCTTGACGTTTCTTTTGAGATTTTTTGCGTTTTTTGCTGCTTTCAACGCTCGCTCTCACCTGCTTTCGTGTTAATTAAAGATCAACCAGACGCTGGTGTGTGTCTGTTGTTATCAGAATGTTGCAGATGTGCGGTGTAGATGTGCAGTGCAGATGTGGCCTCAGACGACTGCTGGCTGTAACTTCCGTTCCTCTCTCTCCACGCAGCTGTTTCTCGTCCTCTGTCTGAGATGTACAGCCGGCTTGGTGTGAACATGCTCTGGAAACACTGCAGTGTCTCTAGGGTTTTATTTGACTCTTTCTGCAGTGTCTGTAGGTTTTTATTTGACTCTCTTTCTGCAGTCTCTAGGTTTTTATTTGACTCTCTTTCTGCAGTGTCTGTAGGTTTTCATTTGACTCTCTTTCTGCAGTGTCTGTAGGTTTTTATTTGACTCTTTCTGCAGTGTCTCTTGGTTTTTATTTGACTCTCTTTCTGCAGTCTCTAGGTTTTTATTTGACTCTCTTTCTGCAGTGTCTCTAGGGTTTTATTTGACTCTCTATCAGCAGTGTCTCTAGGTTTTTATTTGACTCTCTTTCTGCAGTGTCTAGGTTTTTATTTTCAGTGTCTCTAGGTTTTCTTTGACTCCCTTTCTTCAGTGTCTCTTGGTTTGTATTTGACTCTCTTTCTGCAGTCTCTAGGTTTCTATTTGACTCTCTTTCTGCAATGTCTCTGGGATTTATTTGACTCTTTCTGCAGTGTCTCTTGGTTTTTATTTGACTCTCTTTCTGCAGTGTCTCTAGGTTTTTGTTCTCAGTGTCTCTAGGTTTTTATTTGACTCTTTCTGCAGTGTCTCTAGGTTTTTGTTCTCAGTGTCTCTAGGTTTTTATTTGACTCTTTCTGCAGTGTCTCTTGGTTTTTAGTTGACTCTCTTTCTGCAGTGTCTCTAGGTTTTTATTTGACTCTCTTTCTGCAGTGTCTCTAGGTTTTTATTTGACTCTCTTTCTGCAGTGTCTCTAGGTTTTTATTCTTAGTGTCTCTAGGTTTTTATTTGACTCTTTCTGCAGTGTCTCTTGGTTTTTAGTTGACTCTCTTTCTGCAGTGTCTCTAGGTTTTTAGTTGACTCTCTTTCTGCAGTGTCTCTAGGTTTTTATTCTTAGTGTCTCTAGGGTTTTATTTGACTCTTTCTGCAGTGTCTCTAGGTTTTTATTTGACTCTCTTTCTGCAGTGTCTCTAGGTTTTATTTGACTCTCTTTCTGCAGTCTCTAGGTTTTTATTTGACTCTCTTTCTGCAGTGTCTCTAGGTTTTTATTCTCAGTGTCTCTAGGTTTTATTTGACTCTCTTTCTGAAGTGTCTCTAGGTTTTTATTTGACTCTCTATCTGCAGTGTCTCTAAGTTTTTATTTGACTCTCTTTCTGTCGCATTTACAGATTCCACCAGTCGCCTTTTTGTCACTTTTTTGGCGCCTTTTTGGCATCTTTCTGTTGCTTTTTTGTCTTTTTTTGTCTTTTTTTTTTAAATAACAGAATTATTTCTTAGAATATTTCTGATAACCATTTCAGTCAAATAGTTATATAAAAATAAATTATATAAAGTTATGTACATATCGAGCCTCTTCCTTATTTCACCAGTAAAAATCCTGTTTAAACGACAAAAACAACCTGTGTGTGTGTCCCTGTGTGTGTCTGTGTGTGTGTGTGTGTGTGTCTGTGTGCGTGTGAGTGTGTCTGTGTGGGTTGACCTCTCAGTAATCTGATTACAGGAAGTGTTTGTAACTTGCTCCTCTCCGTGGTGCCCAGGAGACGTCGCCGTGGTGACATCTCTGCTACCAGGAGCATCACGAGTTCATGTTTATGACTCAGCGCCAATCGACACACACACACACACACACACACACACACACACACACACACACACACGCACACACATGCTCCGAGTTAAACTGTCTGTACTGTACAAACGGCTGCTAATCTGTCACAGTTTGGGAGTTACTGTCTGATCATTTATTGAATCAAACAAGATAATATTTGTACTTTAAAGGAACACGTCGACTTATTGGGAATTTATCTTATTCACCTTAACCCCCAGATTTAGACAAGTAATAACACCAACATGTTCCTATTTACATGTTGTGATTTATAGAGTCACAGCGTGTTCAAAAAACAACGTAACATGAGACACAGCCGTCTTCTAACTGTAAACAAACCGGGAAACAGTTGTGAAAATTAAAATAGCCTACTACAATAGGAAAAAGAAATACTGTACTGTATATGTATGGGCATATATATGTGTGTATATATATAATATATATATATATATATATATGGGCCAGAATGGGCATTTCATAATGGGGGGGGTCTGAGTGTCCTCCCCCAGGGAAGTTTTGAGCATCAAAGTCTTCATTTCCTGTATTCAGGTAGACTTTTATGCACCAATTTACGGTGGGAATCCCTTCATTTATAACGAAAAAAATTTAATGTCCACAACAATGCTTCTTGTCGCCTTTTTGGCATCTTTTTGGAATCTTTTAGCCGTCTTTCTGTTGCCTTTTTTGGTGTCTTTTTGGCGTCTTTTTATAGTCTTTTTCTCACCTTTTTTGTTGCCTTCTTGTCGCCTTTTTGGCGATTTTTGGCGTCTTTCTGTTACTTTTTTGTCGCCTTTCTTGGCGTCTTTTTGGCGATTTTTGGCATCTTTCTGTTTTTGTCGTCTTTTTCTCACCTTTTTGTCACTTTTTGGAGTCTTTCTGTTGCTTTTTTGTTGCTTTTTTGGCGTCTTTTTGGTGCTTTTTTGGCGTCTTTTTGGCGTCTTATTGGCGTCTTTTCGTTATTAAAGACCCAGCAGGGTCGAAACGTTGCATTTATATTAAATTTGGGAGTTTAAAGCAGTGTTGCGGACATTACATTTTTTTGTTTTACAGTACTTCTAGTAGTACATTTGTCCTGCACTTGCCAGAAGGTGGGATGTGCACACAATTCCTTTTATAAAAAAATCCCTTTATTCAGCCTATGTGAAGAAAAAAACACAGGTGACAAATCAAAATATATCAAAATTATAAAGCAAAGTACGTCGTAGCATGTCATCAGGCATTTTTAAGTGGCTATATGGAAACCCTGGAGCTTTCTTAGAATAGTATACTACACCACCGGCTCCTTCTATATATTTAAATTTATAGGCTACTTATTCTCGATATTGAAAGGGGACATATCCCCTGCATCGCCCGCTATAACAGACACACACACACACACACACACACACACAGGTAGATATATAAAGAGCAGGGAGCTCCAGACTCTCACTCCTTCATATGTCACATGTCCTCTCACTTTCACTCTGTCATTTTCACCCAGAAACAGAAAACAGAAGACAGGAATCTCAGTATTTGAGAAACTGTTGAACAAAGAGTCTCTGCGCGTCTTTGCGTTCAAGAAAACCAAACCAGAAACCCGTTCAGCATCACGCTGGAGCGCGCTGTGTGTGTGTGTGTGTGTGTGTGTGTGTGTGTGTGTGTGTGTGTGTGTGTGTGTGTGTGTGTGATGGAAATGGACTGAGCTTCACGGTAACCGGCAGCAGGAAGCTGCAGAAGCAGCAGCAGCAACCGGAGGAATTAAAAACACACCGATCAGCCAGCGGAGGGAAAGTAGTTCCTCTTACCGTTCTGAGGCGGTCCAGGATCCGGCGGAGGTGTCCCCCCCTTCCCCCCAGTGTCTGTGGCGTGAATAAATCCCGGTGCACGTGAATCTGGAGACGATATATCCTGCTGCAGGTCTCTCTCCGACTCTCTGTGGTGCGTCTCCGCGAGCCGCGGGGGCGCGCCTCCGCGAGAGAGAGAGAGAAAGAGAGAGAGAGCCGTGCACGAC
>NC_041341.1:946000-948500 GCF_004354835.1 Perca flavescens
TGTGTGTGTGTGTGTGTGTGTGTGTCTGTGTATTTGTGTGTGTGTGTGTGTGTGTGTTACTCTGTGTGTGTGTGTTTGTTACTCTGTTTGTGTGTGTGTGTGTGTGTGTGTGTGTCTATTACTGTGTGTGAGTGTGTGTGTTACTCTGTGTGTGTGTGTGTTTTTTATGTGTACGTGTCTGTGTATTTGCGTGTGTGTGTGTGTGAGTGTGTGTGTTACTCTGTGTGTGTGCGTGTGTGTCTGTGTATCTGTATGTGTGTGTCTGTGTGTGTGTGTGTATCTGTATGTGTGTGTATCTGTATGTGTGTGTCTGTGTGTGTGTATCTGTATGTGTGTGACTGTGTGTGTATCTGTGTGTATGTGTGTGTGTGTCTGTGACTCTGTGTGTGTGTTACTCTGTGTATGTGTGTGTGTGTGTTTTTTACTCTGTGTGTTACTCTGTGTGTGCATGTATGTGTGTGTGTGTCTGTGACTCTCTGTGTGTGCGTGTGTGTCTGTGTGTGTGTGTATGTGTGTGTGTTTATCTGTATGTGTGTGTCTGTGTGTGTATCTGTATGTGTGTATCTGTGTGTGTGTGTGTGTGTATCTGTGTGTGTGTGTGTGTGTATCTGTATGTGTGTATCTGTGTGTATCTGTGTGTGTGTGTGTGTGTGTGTGTATCTGTATGTGTGTGTGTGTGTGTGTGTGTGTGTGTATCTGTGTGTGTGTGTGTGTGTATCTGTGTGTGTGTGTCTGTGTGTATTTGTCTGTGTGTGTATCTGTATGTGTATCTGTATGTGTGTGTCTGTCTGTGTGTGTGTATCTGTATGTGTGTATCTGTATGTCTGTGTCTGTGTGTGTGTATCTGTGTGTGTGTATATGTGTGTGTGTGTCTGTGTGTGTGTATCTGTGTGTGTGTATCTGTGTGTGTGTATCTGTATGTCTGTGTCTGTGTGTGTGTGTCTGTGTGTGTGTATCTGTATGTGTATCTGTATGTGTGTGCGTATCTGTATGTGTGTGTCTGTGTGTGTGTATCTGTGTGTGTGTGTCTGTACGTGAGGTCAGGGGTTTCCAGTATGGGCGGGACGAGGCCCCAGGGCAACAAACCAGGAAGTAGAACCGGTCTGTAGTTTCCAACATGTTCCTCTGCGGCGGATATAAAGCACGCCCGCGGCCGCAGGACAGCGTCATTACGTGACTCGGTGCTCGAACCCCCGGCTGTCCGCGATGTGTGAGGCCGTGCTGCTGGATCTCAAACACGGCTGCGGTCCCGCGTGCCTCGGCGCGGCTCCCCCGGAGGAGCCTCATGTTTTCCTGCTGCTCGGGACCCGGTCCCCGGAGGACTTCACCGGCTCTTCAGGTGCGTTTCAGAGCGCGTGCGGCGGGAGCGTGCACGTGCTGGACTCCGGCTCCACCGCGGAGAGTTTGTACCGGCTCAAGCAGACCGTGGACCGGCTGCAGCTGAGCTCCATCCGGGTTCTTACGACCCCGCAGGTAGTGTAGTAGCTGTGTGCCTTTTTTCTATTCATAAAAAAATGATTATTATTATATTATCACAAAATAAAATTAAAAGTATGTAACCGGCAGCCACACAGCGGGCTGCAACGGGACCGTTTGTTAAAGAGTAAGATTGTTTAAAACCTCTTTTAGATCTTTCTGTTGAACCAGAAACAGCTCTGAGTTCGCTATCGCTAAACCCACCAGAGTCCATTTAAAAAAGCAGCACTTTTAGCGTGTATAGAGACAGCATATTTTCACATGTAAATCAGTAAACTATGTGTTTATTTCAACCTAAACTAGAGTTGTGATGGTTGGGAAAAGTGGAAAGACGACCCAAAGTGGCTTTTCATAGTTTTATTTTGTTTCTTTCGACTTTGAATGAAGTGTATTTTACGATGCTAAAATCACTGATTATTTACATGGAGTCTGGTGGGTTTATCGAACGCAATTTCACGTTGGATGCTTTTAGGTTTTAAAAAAAGGGATCTTACTCTTTAACAGAAAGGTCGACCTCCTTAGAGATCCTTCCCATAATGTTGTCAGACACTTAGAATATTAATCCGAGCCTGTCAGTGAAAGTAGTTAACCCTTTTAATATATGTTTTATATATCACAAGTAGCTTAATATCGTGATATTAAACATCATTATCGGCCCTAATTTAGACACCATAATCTCCGCAGGGTCGGGACGTCCTGCTTCTCTACCAGCATCTGCTGTTTACGGCAGTGTACACCTTTGATTACGTCACCTGTTCGAGCTGCACAAGCCCCGCCCACATTGACTCACCTGGAGGAGGAGGAGGAGGAGGAGTTGAAGAAGAAGTCCAGGAAGAAGTTTCTGTGTTTGTGCAGCAGCTGCCAGCGCTGAAAGGAGAAATCAGAGTCCTGAAGTCCACTCTGATCCCAGGTCAGTTCATAGACCAGTCCACTCTGATCCCAGGTCAGTTCATAGACCAGTCCACTCTGATCTCAGGTCAGTTTATAGACCAGTCCACTCTGATCCCAGGTCAGTTTATAGACT
>NC_041341.1:951000-976000 GCF_004354835.1 Perca flavescens
GTGTGTCTCTGTGTGTATGTGTGTCTCTGTGTATGTGTGTGTGTGTTTGTTTCTGTGTGTGTGTCTGTGTATGTGTGTGTCTCTGTGTGTTTCTCTCTGTTTGTGTCTCTGTGTGTGCGTGTGTGTGTGTGTCTCTGTGTGTGTCTGTGTGTGTGTGTCTCTGTGTTTCTCTCTGTGTGTGTCTGTGTGTTTGTGTGTGTCTCTCTGTGTGTTTCTCTCTGTTTGTGTCTCTGTGTGTGTGTGTGTGTCTGTGTGTGTGTGTGTGTGTGTGTTTCTCTGTGTGTCTGTGTCTCTGTGTGTGTGTGTGTCTCTGTGTGTGTGTGTGTGTGTGTGTGTTTTCTCTGTGTGTGTGTGTGTCTGTGTGTGTGTGTGTGTGTGACCTCGTGTCCTGTGTGCTGCAGGTGAACCACGGCAGTGATGTCTGGGTGGTGGGCAGCTCCGAGCCGGAGAGCTACGACGCCATGGTAACGGACCAGCCGGGCGTGGTGCTGGCCGCGCCGGGTGCCGACTGCATGCCCGTCCTGTTCGCTGACCCCGTGTCAAAGGTCATCGGGGCCGCCCACGCAGGTACGGTCCCTGAACCGGGTCGGCATCGGTCCAAGATGATGTCATCACAGGTCTTGTTTTGTCCCAGAGGAGAGAAGACACGCTGACATCACACAAGTTCACCTGATTTATCATTATCATGTGATTTCATCACGTACATCATAGATATGAAGTGTGTGTGTGTGTGTGTGTGTGTGTGTGTGTGTGTGTGTGTGTGTGTGTGTGTGTGTGTGTGTGTGTGTGTGTGTGTGTGTGTGTGTGTGTCTGTGTGTGCACGTGTGTGAGTGTGTTTGCGCGTGTTTGTTTGTGTGTGTGTGCGTGTGTGTATGTTTGCGCGTGCGTGAGTGTGTGTGTGTCTGTTTGTGTGTGCGCTTGGGAGTTTGTGTGTGAGTGTGTTTGCGCGTTTATTTGTGTGTGCGTGTATGCGTTTGTGTGTGTGTGTGAGTCTGCGTGTGTGTATGAGTGTGTGTCTCTGTGTTTGTTTGTGTGTGTGTGTGTGTGTGTGTGTGTGTTTGCGCGTGCGTGAGTGTGTGTGTGTCTGTCTGTTTGTGTGTGCGTGTATGCGTTTGTGTGTGTGTGTGAGTCTGCGTGTGTCTCTGTGTGTGTGTGTATGAGTGTGTGTCTCTGTGTTTGTTTGTGTGTGTGTGTGTGTGTGTGTGTGTGTGTGTGTGTGTTTGCGCGTGCGTGAGTGTGTGTGTGTCTGTCTGTTTGTGTGTGCGTGTATGCGTTTGTGTGTGTGTGTGTGAGTCTGTGTGTGTCTCTGTGTGTGTGTATGAGTGTGTGTGTGTGTGTGCGTGCAGGGCTAGATCTGACCTGTAGATGAACATAGTATATGTCCTTCCTGTTCCTCAGGTTGGAGAGGAACCCTGATGGGTGTTGCCGCGGCAACCGTGGATGCCATGGTCAAGGGGTTCGGTTGCCGGGTGAGCGACATCGTGGTTGCCGTGGGCCCGTCGGTGGGGGCGTGCTGCTACACGATGGAGAGAGAGACGGCGCTCGGCTTCCAGCGAGTCCACCCAGACTGCGTCACCAACCCCGAGTCAGCCCGGCCGCACGTGGACATCCGATTGGCCAACAGGTACTTACATAATCAGGACTTTTAGCGTGTATAGAGCCAGCATATCTCCACCAGACTCCATATAAATAATCAGGACTTTTAGCGTGTATAGAGCCAGCATATCTCCACCAGACTCCATGTAAATAATCAGGACTTTTAGCATGTATTGAGCCAGCATATCTCCACCAGACTCCATGTAAATAATCAGGACTTTTAGTGTGTATAGAGCCAGCATATCTCCACCAGACTCCATGTAAATAATCAGGACTTTTAGCATGTATTGAGCCAGCATATCTCCACCAGACTCCATGTAAATAATCAGGACTTTTAGTGTGTATAGAGCCAGCATATCTCCACCAGACTCCATATAAATAATCAGGACTTTTAGCATGTATTGAGCCAGCATATCTCCACCAGACTCCATGTAAATAATCAGGACTTTTAGCGTGTATATATATCTCCACATGTAAATAGATGAATTAAGGGTTTATTTCAACCAAACCAGAGTGGTGATTGTTGGAACAGTGGAAAGATGAACCAACATGACTTTTGGTAGTTTCATTTAGTTTCTGTCCACTTTGAATGAAGTGTGTTTTACGATGATAAAAGTCCTGATTATTTACATGGAGTCTGGTGGAGTTTGGTCATGGTGATTTCGGGGCTGTTTCATGTTAAACTAAAAGGATCTTACTCTTTAACAAAAAGGTCTATCGCTGTAGGGATCCTTGAATTTCCCTATCCATCTATCCATCCATCCATCCATCCATGCTCAGTCCTTGCCAGCGGCCCAGGTTCAAATCCGACCCGAGGCCCTTTGCTGCATGTCGTTCCTCCTCTCTCTCTCCTTTCACGTCTAAAAATAAAGGCCAAAAATGCGACATATGACAGGGTCATAACTATGACTTACCTATGAACGTGTCATAAGCGTTATAAACAAGTCATAAACATTCATAAACATTTATGAATGCGTCAACAGAGCCGCCATCTTGGAACAGGGGAGTCACTCCTCAGCTCAGATTGCTGGTTGAATGCGGCATATGTATCATAAAACACATTGTCACCTGTTAAATGTTATCCCTTGCTGTTTGTTCTTTTTAATTTCCTCTATCGAACATCAATAAGCAGCACAAAAGTCCGGCATCTTTAGCGTTGATCTGAATGCGGGAAAACTTCGGAACCCTGTTCCAAGATGGCGGCGGTTTTGACGTATGCTTAGAACGTCAAGGCGACATCTAGTGTATATATCTATGGATACCTTCAAGTAAAGTGTTACCGATACTTTTTACCACCGCTACTCAGAAAAACTGTCAGACACAGAAACAGTTTGTCTTTAAAGTTTAATGAAGTTTAGTTCATGGTGTACAATGATTAGTTAAAACAATATATATATATATATATATATATATATATATATATATATACACATACATACATACATACATACATACATACATACATAATTATAAAATGTAAGGGTTAATACTAACTCATGAATTAGTTTTATAGTGATTTAACTGCATTCAGCTCAGAGAAAAGGGATTTAATATTCCGTTTATGTTTGAGGCAACGTGACATCATGATTTCGCATAAACATACACGCATATGGCACTTTCTAAAGCCAAGTGGCGTGCTGTCTGTACGCATTATGAGCTTTCCACGTGTACGTCTACGCAGAAGAACGAGACATTGCATTTGCCACGGCCAAGACGTGACCTCTATCACAGGGGTGTCAAACTCAACTTCCCAGAGGGCCACACTGGAAAACAGGAATCCCACCAGGGGCCAGACATGTAGAGTTTATTGACATGCTTTTATTTCATTGAAAAAGTAAAATATCTTTGACTCAATTATTGCGTGTCTCATATAGTCTTCTCTCTTACAGTTTGGTCCACATAAAGCCCTGAAAAAGTGAGCAAAAAAGTTCCAAAGCCATCCTAGAATTTAGCAAATCGAGCAAAACACTGATTACATTTTCTAAGCAGGCTACCACCCAGCTGACCCACAACAAGCTCTTTCACAGCCTGAATATGCAAATTATCTGCTTCTGGGGGAACTTCTGAGGCCCCGTCCACACGTAACAAAACAATCTCTTTTTTTTTACCCGTCTTCCCTGGATTCGTTTCAAGAATAGTTGTGTCCAAACGAATCCACTTGTAAATGACTCAACACGCTACTTCATATTCCAGGCCTATAGGCGGCGCTGTTTCTGCTACAGATATTCACAAAAAAACGGAGAAGAAGAGCATAGTCACTTCCACTTCCCACCATAACATGACTAGATTATAACATTCTCTTAATACATCCGTGGACTATAATACCTTTCACCACTGCTCATTTTATAAAGGCCGCCGCAAGAAAACTTGTCTTTGTTTACGTTGTATAATGTGCTGTTGGGTTGCTTTTTATTTGGCAATTCTGTCTGCCATCGGACATGATTGCAACGCGCTAGCTAGCTAACATCGGCAGTCAAACAAACCATCAATGATTCATGAATTATGTACTTTTTGATAATTACGGTTTTCTGGCGGTAGCCTTTCTACAATAAGCGTGGTAAGAGTTACTATAATCCGTTCAAGGAGTTGATAAGCAGACAGATTAGCTAGCTAGTTGATAAGTTGTCTCCTTCTACTTTATAAACAACCATAGCAGCTAACGTTAGCTACGTCGCTGCTGTAGCGGTCAGCTACTTTAGCGATGTTTAACGTTGGCTACATAACGTTAGCAATATATCTTGTGTAGAATCCATAGACTGGCAGGGCAGAGGGAAGTGTCAAGCCAAACAAGAGCTGTTTTTGAATTTTTTCACCCTGAGACCAGGTTTCATAAAAGTGCGTTTTCAGGATTCGTCTGGACGGTCGGCCCAAACGATGCAAAACGTGCGAAAAAAAAACGTTTCCGCGTGGACAGCAAATTTGCCAAAATCTGCTTTGAGTGTTGCGTAATTACAAGTTGAAAAACAGTTTCCCACGTTTTTGGTTTGGCGCACAACTGGGCGGGCTAAACCTAAATTGATATGCAGGCCGGATCAGAATTTGCGAAGGGCCCGATTTGGCCCCGTGGGCCTTGAGTTTGACACCTGTGCCCTATCGGATCGCTATATATTAAGTCTGACAGGCGTACCAATTTTCACAACTTTTTGAGAAAGAAGAAAAAACATTTAAACTTCAACAGGGGCCTTTGCCCCCGATTGATGTTGGTGCTCATGCCCCAATTATTTACAGTGTGTTGTAATGTGACCCATAGTTAGACCCATCCAATAAAGCTGCCTCTTCTGATAAATCTGACGGGCCCTGTGAATCTGAGGGACCCTGTGAATCTGAGGGACCCTGTGAATCTGAGGGACCCTGTGAATCTGAGGGACCATGTGAATCTGAGGGACCCTGTGAATCTGAGGGACCATGTGAATCTGAGGGACCATGTGAATCTGAGGGACCCTGTGAATCTGTGGAACCCTCTGACTCTGAGGGACCTTGTGAATCTGAGGGACCCTCTGAATCTGAGGGACCCTGTGAATCTGAGGGACCCTGTGAATCTGAGGACCCCTGTGAATCTGAAGGACTATGTGAATCTGAGGAACCCTGTGAATCTGAGGGACTATGTGAATCTGAGGTACCATGTGAATCTGAAGGCCCCTGTGAATTTGAGGGACCCTGTAAATCTGAATGCCCCTGTGAATCTGAAGGCCTCTGTGAATCTGAGGGACCCTGTGACTCTGAGGGACCCTGTGAATCTGAAGGCCCCTCTGAATCTGAAGAACCCTGTGAATCTGAAGAACCCTGTGAATCTGAGGGACCCTGTGGACCCTGTGAATCTGAAGAACCCTGTGACTCTGTGGGACCCTGTGAATCTGAAGGCCCCTGTGATTCTGAGGGACACTGTGAATCTGAGGGACCCCGTGAATCTGCGTCAATCTGACGGCCTCTGTGATTTTGTAGGACTCTGTGAATCTGACGGCCCCTGTGAATCTGTAGGACCCTTTCTGGTGGACCTGGTACACGGGATGGACCTGGGTAACTTGATGGACCTGGTACATCAGATGGACCTGGGTAACCTGATGGACCTGGGTAACCTGATGGACCTGGTACACCTGATGGACCTGGTACACCTGATGGACCTGGGTAATCTGATGGACCTGGTACACCTGATGGACCTGGGTAACCTGATGGACCTGGTACATCAGATGGACCTGGGTAACTTGATGGACCTGGGTAACCTGATGGACCTTGATTCTCTGTTGGCAATAAGCGGGCCACCTGTTTAAAGAAAACACAGTTTCAAGTGGAAGTTATTTTTACGGGAATACAGGAATAATAAAACCGAACGTACAGAGTTTATATTTGGTGTGCTGGTGGGTAGAGTAGGTAGATTTACCTCTTGTTTCTGTGCTTCAACATGAATTCTTTGATCCTGCAAACAGTTTCATACTGTGAGTTTGGACTATTCATTTCCAGAAAAGAAATGACAACAAATTCAATTGTCACATAAGGTATCATTGAACTCAGCAGAGTTCCTTCTTCATTGTTGATGGTTTGGCCCGCCCCCTATGATTAAGCCACGCCCCCTTTCATAAATGCTGACCCATCTAAGTTAGTCTTGTGTGAGGTATCATTGAACTCAGCAGAAGGCCCGTCCATCGCTGCTTGGAGCTTTAATTCTTTTAAGGATTATTATTATTCTGAGCGTTGCTTGCATTTTTGAGGGGGTTAGCTTGCTGGAAAACTTACTAAAATTTGCACACATGTCATACCTATTTGAAACTACAAAGTCATGTAGTGATTAGGCTCGGTTGTTGCCAGGGGGCTCCATAGCGCCTCCTAAGGTGCGCCTTAAATTGGACAAAATTAGTAAGTTGATATACCAAATTTGGAGGGAACATAGGTCTCATCTTGAACTCCATGGTACTATTTTTAGAAAAAAATTACATAATTCTAAAATTTCCGAAAAATTGATTTTCGTGCGAAAATCTTCAACACTTGTTTGAGGACTTTATGATGCACGAAAACTCTCAAACGTTGGCAGCCATGTGCAGAATATTAAACTCTTTCATCTGAATACACATTTAGGCTTGGGAGTGGTATGGTTGCTCTATAGCGCCCCCTAATTGGTTTTAGCACTTAGGCACATTTTTGACGAAAACTCTCCAAAATTGGCGCCCACGTAAATACGTGGGAGCTTTGCGAGATTATACAAAGATTTCGCCCAAACCTGTAAGTGGGCTCTGGAAGTGCTTAACTTGGACATAGTTGCTCAGATCTTCACCAAATGTAATACACATATTGCTCTAATCGTTGCGAACATATTTCCCATTTACCTTCATTAGCTCCACCCAACCAGAAGGCGGCCATTTTTAATCAGTGTTGGGAGTAACGCGTTACAAACGTAACGCAATTACAGTAATGTATTCCTTTTTGCTGTAACGCAGTAATATAACTCATTACTAATTAAATTTTGGTAATATTATTACCCGTTACAATCTCAGTAACGCGAGTTACAACGCATTTTAACGCAACATTTTTTAAGAATTTCCCAACACCGCGAAGCATTTGTTCACAGGAAAAAAATAGCCGTGAGTATTACTTCATAACATCTGTGTCCCAACAGGTGACGGTACGTCAGCTCGGACAGCTGTGTGTCCGAGCCGCTGACAGATTTAAACATGTCGGCAAATAATGTTTAGGCTTGTTGCACGTAAATCATTGCAGTTTATCAGCCGTAACTCTGTAGTGGAATGGCTTGGCGAAAAAAAACGCTTGTCTTTTACTGTGACCATTTACTGTTCAATATGTTTCTGTCATGAACGGTAATAATTATTACAGTCGCAGTTTTACAAACAAGAAAGTGAGCAACTTAGCTTGATGGACATGTTGCATCCATAGGTTGCATCCATAGACAGTATTTGTTGCATCAACAACATGCATAACAGTTACATCCATTGACATATATACAGGTTACGTCTCAGTAAGCTAGCAAGAGTACACAAGGTACACAACAGACAACTTCCGTGTAGGCTACTTCAAAATAAAAGCACTTCCTGTGACGGTTTGCAGTAAAACTAAATTACTGTTGAACAAATAAGGTTGTGGACCTTTTCACATATCAGCTGTATATCGAGTACTGTAAATAATGTAACTAGTGAGTTTTAATTACACTATAATTGACAATTTCCTGTTTTAAACTAAACAACATGAATTTCTTATTCAAGTGCTTTAAACAAACATTTTACAACAATGCCGTACTTCAATACAACTGTATGGTACTTTTAATTGAGTATTTTCATTTTCTCCTACTTGCCTATTGTACGTTTTACTTATCTATTTTTGTATAGCTTTAGTTACTTTGCATATTCATATTAATTATACAAACTATTATGAATAATCTGTGATGTATTAAAGTGGATAAAGATGAGACTTTATTGATCCAGTGGTGAAATTCACAAGCTAGCTGCCAAGTCAAACTTCCGCTTTTATTTTGGTGAAAGTAACTCAAAAGTAATGCAAAAGTAGTGTAACGCATTACAATTCAGAGACAGTAATGATGTAATGTAACTAATTACTCTCAAATGACAGTAACTAGTAATCTATAATGTATTACATTTTGGAATTAACTTGCCCAACACGGTTATTAATTATTAATTTTTCATGTGTTTTACATTCTTTCGAACTAGTCCTATTATATAGAGACATGAAGCTTAACACGATTCTTTACCTGGTGTCTTGTTGGTGAAAGACGCAATAGGAGAGGGACCCATTCTTCTGCAACATATAAACACTTATAAACTACATATTTAGTATTTTGTCCATGTTTTTTTGACACACACACAGAGAGAGAGAGAGAGACATGAAGACAGGTGAGAGAGAGAGAGAGAGAGAGAGACAGAGAGAGACAGAGAGAGGCAGGCAGCCAGAGAGACATGAAGACAGGCAGCCAGAGAGAGAGAGAGAGAGAGAGAGAGAGAGAGAGAGACATGAAGACAGGTGAGAGAGACAGAGAGAGACAGAGAGAGGCAGGCAGCCAGAGAGACATGAAGACAGGCAGCCAGAGAGAGAGAGAGAGAGAGAGAGAGAGAGAGAGAGACATGAAGACAGGTGAGAGAGAGAGAGAGAGAGAGAGAGAGAGACATGAAGACAGGTGAGAGAGACAGAGAGAGGCAGGCAGCCAGAGAGACATGAAGACAGGTGAGAGAGAGAGAGACATGAAGACAGGTGAGAGAGAGAGAGAGAGAGAGAGAGAGAGAGAGAGAGAGAGAGAGAGAGAGAGAGACATGAAGACAGGTGAGAGAGAGAGAGAGAGAGAGAGAGACAGAGAGAGACAGAGAGAGGCAGGCAGCCAGAGAGACATTAAGACAGGCAGCCAGAGAGAGAGAGAGAGAGAGAGGTAGAGAGAGAGGCAGGCAGCCAGAGAGACATGAAGACAGGCAGCCAGAGAGAGAGAGAGAGAGAGACACACAGACAGACAGACAGACAGACTTGAATGTATTTACCATTGTCTCCTGTGAGTGGCTGTTCTTGCCCCTGCAAAGATTTTCATACAATGAGGGAAAGTTTAAAAAAGAAGGAAAAAGAAATAACTGAAATGCAGAATAGAGATCCATAAGCTCTAATTTCACACTTGTGGTTTTAAACCGTAGGAAAGTGATGAAGATAATGATGGTCAGTCAGTTGAGCAGATATTGTGTCGAGAGAGCTGACATTCAATCGGAGACAAACCTGTGTTCTAGTGGCTCTTCCCTTTTCCCAGTGTTTTTTTAATTGTTCTTTCAACTTTGGTTTTGCGTCTTCTCTCATAATCTCTTTTAAGATGTTTTCCTCTTCATCCAATGTCACTTTCTCATACAAAATGTTTGTGTAGCAACAATCTGAATCCGTACAGCGACAATGTGTATCCGTACAGCAACAACCCGAATCCGTACAGCATGAGCGGCCATAGCTTTTCTTCTGTCCGACGGATGAGCTAACAGCAGCCACGACCACTATGCCGAAGAGTAGAGTCATTCCGATGAGCTGAAAAAGATGCAACAAAGATGGTTATATTATTCATCACAGAAGCTGCTAAAAAAACAAACACTAGTTGCAATAAAATTGTATTAAAGCGCCCATATTCTGCTCATTTTCAGGTTCATAATTGTATTTTAAAAGTTGTACCAGAATAGGTTTACATGGTTTAATTTCCAAAAAAACACCATGTTTTTGTTGTACTGCACATTGCTGCAGCTCCTCTTTTCACCCTGTGTTCAGGTCTCTGTTTTAGCTACAGAGTGAGACCTCTTTTCTTCTTCTTCTTCTTCTGTACTTTGATTGCACTCGCACATGCTCAGTAGCTCAGATGTAGCTCATGTCAGCTAGCTCCATAGACAGTAAAAGAAAGGCTGTTTCTCCGACTTCAGTCAGTAGACAGCTGGGAGACTTCTTCTAAACCAGGGAGCACATGGAAGTAGTTCTTTTGGAGATTATGAACTTGTGTATGTTGTAGCAGTGCTTTGCTGTTGAGAATGATGTAGCATGCTAACGCTAGCATGCTAACGCTAGCATGCTAACGCTAGCATGCTAACGCTAGCATGCTAACGGTTGCGGTTAGCCAGTTCGTTTCGGCTTGTGATGTGCAGATGTTGACCAGCTCACCAGGAGACTGAAGGCAGGACACATTCACAACCCGTATCTCACTCAGAACACCATGGATGGATTTTTTGTGTAAAAAAATCAAGTGTGTATGTGTGTGTGGAAGCACCAGAGACACAAAATAACTCCCCAAATCACCAGAAAAAGGGATTTCTTTATAATATGGGCACTTCAGTAGGCTTGTTCGAGATGAGCCAGATCTGATCTGGTGATCACCGGCGATCGCCGCCCAATGCATGCTGGGTAGATTTGTGTACAACTTGATCTCCCGACTTGCTCTGACGTCGTGCACGCGTGGTCAACGATCACCTCACGAGATCAAGGCGGCCGCAGGTTTGAGAGCCAGGCAGCGCAGTTGCTTTTCACCGACTGCAAGACGGTCCAGGCGGACCCAGGGGCATGCTGAGAAACGCCTGGTGGCCTCTCAGCTGATCTAACAGCTGATTGGTTCAGAATCCACTCGACATTATGACGTTTTATACAAACTTTTTATTGATTTTGAATTGGAGGGATTTAATCTTATTTAGTATTCAGTATTTGATATTTTGTGTGATTCATTTAAAGGATGTTTTTAATCCAGCAAAATACCATCTATGTGGCTTAACCCTTGTGTTGTCCTTCGGGTCCCAGTGACCCAAATGACAAAACAAGGGTTATGTACTTTTGTTTACTTTGTTGAGAATTGCTCTAAACCCTGTCTCTTGTAAAGTAAGTAAGTAAAGTTTATTTCTAGAGCACATTTAAACACAGTTTAAGCTGACCAAAATGCTGTACAAACAAGCACTAAGGTGCTGTATTAACCCCTTGTGTTGTCCTTTGGGTCACCAAGACCCGAAGGACAACACAAGGGTTAAATCAATTATTAATCCGATACCAAAATCCCAAAATGAAAATCCAAGGGTGCCTTTTAAATTATAGAGGGATTAGGCTAATGAGCACAGTTTATAAACTGTATTCTAAAATACTTAATGAGAGGCTCATGTTGTATTTAGAGAAAGAAGAGCTCCTTGTGGAACAACAAAATGGATTCCGTAAATCAAGATCATGCTTAGATCACATTTTTGTATTGTCTACAATTATAACTAATAGAATAAGTGAAAATAAGCCAACATAATCGTGCTTTATCGATTTTCACAAAGCTTTTGATATGATCAATAGGGATCTGTTGGCATATAAGCTTATAGAGTATGGGGTAAATGGAAATTTTTTATATGGCACTGAAGTCTGTTTATCATAAGCCAATAGCATGTGTAAGATTGAATGAACTCCATACAAACTGGCTTCCAACGTCATCAGGGGTAAAACTTTGAATTGGAAATTAAAGCATTGAATTGTGGGATAAGATATGGAAATGAAATGAAAGTATTATTTTGTACGCGGATGACATAGTACTACTGTCTCCATCTGAAGATAATCTGCAGCGGATGCTCTCCTATATTGACGATTGGTGTACTAAATGGAGATTGCTTATCAATAGAAAGGAAAAAGGAAATAATTCACTTTAGAAAACCTTTAACTACTCGCAGCACTTATGAGTTTAAAATTGGGTCAGACAAGCTTGTATTTAAAGGCTTATTCTGTACGGAACACATGTTGTGTGGCTGATATTGATATTTAGAAGTTAGAGAGACTAAATCTGTTCAGATTACAGATCATCTACAGTCTGTTGTTTTACAGGCGAGGCACAGTTCATCTCGAACGGGACTAGTGTGTGTGTGTGTGTGCATAATTAAATGATTAGCATGCTAATCAAATTTTATAGCAGTTTTAGGAAGGGGACATTTTTGTACTCTGAGGTAACAAGTAGGATTTAAAAAACATTTTTTTTTTTAATCTGACACAACACAAAAAAAAGACAATGGATTTTAATATCCATGCTGTTGCTAATCACTGATATCTCTGTGAAAAAATTCCTCCCCTCTAGCATTTAGTAAAACATAAAATAATTCATTTTTCATAAATAACAGTGGGCATTGCGTTAATAAAATGGCATTCAAATGGTTAAAATTCAGAAAATGTTTATTATAATATTAATTTAATTTTTATTTTGTTGTCAGGACTGATTTAGGTTAAAATATTTGACTGAGTGAAAGGGTAAATTAGTATATATATATATGTATGTATGTATGTATGTATGTATATGTGTTTATTTAACACGCCATCTGGAGAAAAAAAAACATCACAAATTTGTTAATATTTTTTAAAATTTTAAAAATAAAAAACTCACCTTTGACCTGTTTTTCACTTTAGAGATGGCTGTCCGTTCTTCAGGTGTGAGGTCGTTTTTGTCTTTACAGGCCAAATGTTTCTGTTGATCAGGTGCACAGCAAACCCACCAGTCTCCATCGATCAACAAAGAGCTAACCCACAGCAGACCTATGAAAGCTGCCTTGATAACGTGATAAACTACGTAACAAAAACTTGGCAAACAGGAAGGTTTACATCTGCATCTACATAGACATGCCTTGTCAGTCCAGAGCTGTAAAACAAATATAATACCAAATGGCACAGCCATGTCGATAAAGCAACTCAAATCTCCTTCGCAATTGCACTCGTAATCCCTGTCGAGTGCAACATTGTAAATAAAAATCACAATGATTGCGGCGAAGGTGCTGATTTGTGCAAGAGCGAAATCTGGAAAGATGTTTTTCATCTTTGCTGCAAAGTTTCTGTGAGCTGCTGCTTGGTACATCTGGGGTATATACCAACACGAAACCAATCATTTCCTGTTTCACACAGACCTTCAGAGTTCAGAGACGGTACCGTCTCTTGAAGGCTGGAGTAGAGAGCTAAACCACAAACATACGAGAAGATGTGAGCCGCTTCAAATAGGTTACAGGAAACAGATAACAAATCTGTTTCTTAGAATATCTAAACCAGGGGTCTTCAACCTGTTTTAAACCAAGGATCCCTAAACTGAAAAAGAGACGGAGTATGAACCCCCTTCTACATACTTGTATGAAATTAAGTTGCATATTAAATTGTTGCAGTGTTTGCTCTTGAGGGAATTACTGTAATTGTTGGAATGGTTGGGTCTCTGTAAATTATAGAGTGTGCTCTAGACCTACTCTATCTGTAAAGTGTCTCGAGATAACTTGTTATGATTTGATACTATAAATAAAATTGAATTGAAATTGGGCCTAAAATAAAGTGTAGGGCGGCCTAAAGCCTTTATACCTTTTTAGTGTATAGAATTCTAAGCTATTAAAATAATTATTGTTTTATAAATCATCTTTAAATGTTGCACATACTGTACATGTGGCACATTTAATCCTTAGGATGGCTACCTTACCTATAGGCCAGTAAGCCTATCATGCTGAAAATATATTGGATTCATGTTAAGACATTTTAATTTGGAAAAAAAACTTCAAAAATTAACTATAATTTGGTGGCCCCCCCTCAGTGACTCTGAGGACCCCCTAGGGGTCCCTGACTCCCTGTTGAAGATCTCTGATCGAAACCATACGAACGTAGACCAGGATAAAGTGCTGCTGAGCAGTGCAGAGCAAGCCTCTGCTGGCCGGGCCGGTCCTTCGAGGCCCCTGAGCTGGGCCGGTCCTTCGAGGCCCCCCTGACCGTCAGTGCCACATAGGGCTGTCCTCGACTAAAGAAATTTTTAGTCGACTAACACTTAACTAACTAACTAATCGATTAGTTGATTTAATTGACAGAGCTGTGAGCTTTGAGAGGTGGTTAAGACTAGAAAAGCACAATATAAATGTAGTTAATTAACCATCTGTAAAACTGAGTTTCTCCACAATTAATCCTGCAAAAGCACCACTTTAAATCTTGTGTTTACCAGAAATGTGCTCAGAAGTTTCTTGGAAATGAGTAATTAAGCATGAATAAGCATAAAAAAATGACTTATCAACTAAAGAACCAAAACGACAGATTAGTCGACTAATCGACTAAGAGGTGGCAGCCCTACTGCCACAGGTGTTGGGCCCATGGGATGGGGAGGGGTTGGCCACGAAGCTTCTTCGGCTTACAAAAATGTAAATGGATTGTTTTTATAAAGCGCTTTTCTAGTCTTAACGACAACTCAAAGTGCTTTAGCATGGTACAGGAACCACTCACCATTCACACACATTCACACACTGTGGCTGAGGCTGCCGTACAAGGTGCCACCTGCTCATCAGATAAACATTCACACACATTTACCCTCTGATGAGCAGCATCGGGGGAGACTCGGGGTTCAGTGTCTTGCCCAAGGACACTTCGGCATGGAACTGCAGGGCCAGGGATCGAACCACCAACCTTCCATGTGATTCCACAGCCGTGTTCCTCTCAATCATTTGGGTTCAACATTGGGAGGGGGGGGGTTGAGATCTCCGACTATCTATGGAAGTCCCGGGACATGTCTGCATGGATTTTTTTTTTTTTTTAATGAAAAAATGAACGGAAAAAACTCGAAAGAAGTAACAAAAATGTCAAAAAATTGACAAAAACATTGAAAGAGTTGTCCCCAAAAAACTTTAAAAAGCTCCCCCGTAATAATATTATTTTCACCCAGAATGCACTGCCATTTACAGTAGGATCCTGTAAGAGACTGTGAGGTTAACAGTCATTCAGTCTTATCTTTGAGTCAAAGAGTCAAAAAAACGAAATGTCCCGGAGCCTCCAGGGTAGAGCTGAGCCCGACTTTACGTTAGAGCTGTAGATCTTTTAATTTCTATCATACTTCTATATCTCCTATTAAGTGAGATCACATTGTATGGTCACTTATTCCTAATATACTTCTATCATACTTCTATATCTCCTATTAAGTGAGATCACATTGTATGGTCACTTATTCCTAATATACATCTATCATACTTCTATATATCCTATTAAGTGAGATCACATTGTATGGTCACTTATTCCTAATATACATCTATCATACTTCTATATATCCTATTAAGTGAGATCACATTGTATGGTCACTTATTCCTAATATACTTCTATCATACTTCTATATCTCCTATTAAGTGAGATCACATTGTACGGTTGCCTCAAATGCAGGACACTGATTGCATGAGATGAAGTGTGTCTGTATGAGTTTGGAAATGGCAGCCTGTGCCCTTTTTATATAGTGTACATACTATTTCTCATCAAACCGTGATTAAATTCAGTATATATACGTCCGACATGTTGCCACCCCTCAACGTTTGAATAACGTCGGACTGTAAACAGGTTCGGGCTTTTAAAAAGCTGTCAATCAAAATGTACTAGTCGGGCTCGGGCCGAATTCTGTCGGGCCAAACTTTTAAGGCCCGATTACAGCTCTAGTGTAGACCTGCTCTATGTGAAAAAATTGCCCTGGGGTAATTAATGATGTCAGATGACTCAGCACCACATTAGTGAAATCTCTGTAAAAAGGAGAGATCTATGCTGAGAATGACAATTTATAAAATGTGATTTAGTGTCCGAAGCAGAGCCAGTAGTGTTCATAGCTGCTGTCAGTGTGGAAGGCACATCTACTGTCAGCTGTGAACAAGCAGACATGATCAGATTAGTTACAACATAATCACTTTTTACACCCAAATGTTACTAGTGACCCATTATGCTTTTTATCATCGACATTAGGATAGTAAATACAGCACACGAAGCCCACGAGTGAAAGGGAATAGATAGTTATGTGAATTATTCAGACTGATCAGATCAAGTGGTGTATGTGTGACACGCCAATTGGCCTCCAGTGACTTGTGCCCGGGACGCACCAAGCCGATATTCGTCTGTTGGAAGTGAAGTCTGTTCGGTGTGTCTCATGTCGTCGTCAGTCGGGGGCGCCGTTGGCGTTCATTTTGGCCGACCTGACATGTTCAGTCGGAGGCAGGACAGTCGGGATTCACCAGGAAATGGCGAGCGGGATGAGCGTGACTAGAGTCTCTCAAAATCTGAGGAAAATCTTTTAAACTGACCTTTGTTGATCTGAAATGAAGACAGATTCAGGAACTGCGTGCACACACACACACACACACACACACACACACACACACACACACACACACACACACACACACACACACACACACACACACACACACACACAACAAACCATTGAAAAAATGGACAAAAACAGAAAAAAGGGACAAAACCATTGAAAAAAGGACAAAACCATTGAAAAAAGGACAAAACTATTGAAAAAAATGGACAAAACCATTGAAAAAATGGACAAAACTATTGAAAAAATGGACAAACTTGAAAAAATGGACAAAACTATTGAAAAAATGACAAAAATGTTGAAAAAAGGACAAAACCATTGGAAAAAAAAGGACAAAACCATTGATAAAATGGACAAAACTATTGAAAAAATGGACAAAACTATTGAAAAAATGACAAAAATGTTGAAAAAAGGACAAAACCATTGAAAAAAAAGGACAAAACCATTGATAAAATGGACAAAACTATTGAAAAAATGGACAAAGATATTAATTTTTCTATTTTGACCTGAGAGGACAACAAGTAGATGGTTGGTGTGTAGACAACACGAGCGTTAAAATAGTCAGTGGTGAAGTGAAGTGGGCCGGTCTAAGGCCTGGAACCTCCAGCGCTGAGTGACATGTATAGAATCTAAAGTACAATGAGGAAACCCACGTAGCTTCTTCGGGTTTCAATGTTTTCAGTGACTTTCAGAACTGTGAAGTAGAGCCATGAAGGTGAGCAGCGCTGCAGTGACAGGATGCCAACAGGTTGCTGTTGAGAGACGCAGCTCAGGATGGAAAGAGTCGGCCTGAGAAAGAGAAACCACACGTGCTCGTTTCATGCCAGCATTGAGCCATGAATACTTTCTATTCTGCAGGCGCCAGCTCCTCCAGCTCTGCAGTGCACGCTGTGTGCTCTGCTTTTAGTTTGTCACTGAAGCTGATTTGATCAGACCAAACTAACGTCTAATGCAGGAGGGGGGGGTCACACTCAACTTCACTAAGGGTCAAAAAAAGGACAAATGTTGAAAAAAGGCACAAAAGCGTTGAAAAAAATTGACAAAAACATTGAAAGAAATGGACAAAACCATCGAAAAAGGACAAAACCATTAAAAAAAAAAAAAAAAAAAAGGGACAAAACCATAGAAACAATGGACGAAACCATTGAAAAAAGGACAAATGTTGAAACAATGGACAAAACCATTGAAAAAATGGACAAAACCATTGAAAAAAAAATTGACAAAACATTGAAAAAAGGACAAAATCTTTCCGCACACTGACCATTACGCAAGCAATAATTTATTTAGAAAAATGTTTCGGTCCCAGACCTTCTGGAAAAAAACAATTCTAAATAAATTATTCCTTATTGTTAACGTAACATTTTATTGTGACGAGACCCCCTAACCCCCTTGCTGAATATGCCTAAGCCCATGTCTTCTTCTTCTTCTTCTCCTCCTGCTGCTGCTGCTGACGGACTCTAACCCCCGTCTACAGGGTCCTCCTCCAGCGCGCCGGCGTCCTGCCCCAACACATCCACGACCACACGGACCCGGGGCGCCCCGGGGTCACCCCCTGCACCGCCTGTCACCCCGAAGACTTCTTCTCCCACGTCAGAGACGGGCTCAACTTCGGGACCCAGCTGGGCTTCCTGTGGATCAGGGACGCAGAAGGGATGCTCTGATAGGACGGGCGGGCGGGCCAGGCCAGGCCAGGCCAGGCCAGGCCGGGCCAGTCAGGGTTGGTGGGGGGTGTAATGGAGGTCCTCTTCATCACTAATATTTTGCAGCATTAGCACATTAGTAGCTCATTATGTTACATTACACTAAAGGTTCCGGTAGATACCATGTTTCATGTAGCAAAGGGGTGTTTGAGTATTTTAATTGACTGTACTTGCTAAACTAACTATGTTTGATTGGATTAGGTAACATCATGCAAGTACATTGAGTTAACAGTAGATAAGTAGAAATGCATTTGATGTGGTGGTTGTATTTTGTATAATTGTTCAAATTAAGTACATTTCAGACTTAACTTGTCTGGACCACATGCTGCATGTGATGTTCAGTTTGCTGGTTGCAATCATGGCGTCCATGTTTGTGTTAATTGTTGGGGAAATAAACACCTGTTGATCTGCACCGTACCTCTGCCTCAAGCCTCCTGCTGTAATTATCCAAACACTATGCAGCCATTCTAACAGGGGGCAGAGCCAGATGTTGGAAACCCAAACCTGGGGAGGGGTGTATAGCATGTATAGAGCCAGCATATCTCCACCAGACTCCATGTAAATAATCAGGACTTTTAGCGTGTATAGAGCCAGCATATTTCCAGACTCATGAAATCCATGTAAATAATCAGGACTTTTAATCAGGACTTTTAGCGTATATAGAGCAAGCATATCTCCACATGTAAATGGGTGAATTAAGGGTTTATTTCAACCAAACCAGAGTGGTGATTGTTGGAACAGTGGAAAGATGAACCAAGACGGCTTTTAGTAGTTTTTTGTAGTTTCTGCCCACTTTGAATGAAGCGTGTTTTACGATGATAAAAGTCCTGATTATTTACATGGAGTCTGGTGAAGATATGCTGGCTCTATACACGCTAAAAGTCCTGATTATTTACATGGAGTCTGGTGGAGTTTGGTGATGGTGATTTCGGGGCTGTTTAATGTTAAACTAAAAGGATCTTACTATTTAACTAAAAGGTCTATCTCTGTAGGGATCCATCCCATAATGTTGTCAGACACTTAGAATAATAATCTGAGTCTGACTGATTAATACCGGACCAACTGTTGAGTGTGATTAATACCTGTCATCATGACTAATAACTGCATGTTTTAGTGTTTAAAGCAGATTAATGTGAATGTTAACTGCTGTTTGAGTTCCAGCTGAGTGGCTTTTATTTAACAGACTCATTAAGATCAGCAGCTGTTGGGAAGGCGGCCGTAACGAGCAGTTCAGGTGCAGGAGGTGAACGTGGGAGAGACGTCCGCTTTGTATCCTGATAATAAATCCATATAATGATCTTTGAATTTATTTCTTTTTAAGCTTGTTTTGACGTTTTGTGACAGTTTATTGATCCTTAAGACGTGTTTTTGACACTTTTTAGAACATTAAGTGACAATTTGTTGCTTTTTAAAAACGTTTTTAGGAATTTTTTTGATGCTTTTCAGAAGGTTAAATGTCAAAAAAAGTGTAAAAATGTCAAAAGAAATACATTTTCAGATATTGAGGTTAACAGTTTTTGGAGCATTTTTTTCTGGGTCCTACACACACACACACACACACACACACACACACAGAGACACACACAGAGACACATGCACAGACACACACACACACACACACACAAAGAGACACACACACAGACCAGATCAGAGCCGGAAGATTTCAGGTTCTCAGTGTGAAAACGTTCTGATGAAGATGAGACAGCAGCTGATCAACGTCAATGTTTTGTCCCAGAGTTCAGCTGTAAAAAATGTATACTGTGGTTTAACAACTCTGTGTGTGTGTCCGTGTGTGTATCTTTGTGTGTGTGTGTGTGTGTGTGTGTGTGTGTGTGAGATATATTTTACACAAGACCAGACACAGACGTCTCCAGGATACAGACTGCATTTATTCAGACAGATGAAATCTCTCAGTTCCCCCCCCCCCCAATAAATAGAGCAAAAAACATTTTAATAACTCAAAGTGTTTCTGCATCAGATTCAGAAGAAACTATCACCCGTTTCTGCTCCGACACACACACACACACACACACACACACACACACACACACACTTCTGCTCCAACATCTTAATGCCCAAACATGGAATAATAATAATAATCTCCTGAAGACCAGAGGCATTTTAGGGTCAAATGTTTTACATGCACACGCACACACACACACACAGACACACACACACACACGTACGCACAAACACACATGCACAGACACACACACAGGCACACACGCACACACACGGACACACACACACACACACGGACACACAGAGGCACACACGCACTTCTGCTTTAACATCTTAATAACTAAACATGGAATAATAATAATAATAATAATATAAATAATAATAATATTCCTGTCGACCAACAAGCAAGTTGTTGTTCTTCTGGGTGAAAATGTAAAATTTTAAATTAGTTTTTCAACGTTTTGGACATCTTTTTTTTGACACTTTTGTGCTTTTCCACCCACGTTTTTTGTCACTTTTTCCGATGTTTTAGTCAATTTCTTCGGCTCCTTTTGGAAGCTTTTTTTTGTTCTTGTATATAAAAAAAGAAAATATAAAATTCTGAAATGCTATAAATTTTAATAAAAACACCCAAATTCAATGAAAGTAGTGAACTGATCATTTATTTAAATCGTGAAGAGCGCTGTAGGGAACCATCCACGTTATTATTTTTTTGACAATTTGGTTGAAAGAAAACCCCCAAATTTCTGATATAGAAACATTTTGAAAATGGGCCAAATCTGACCCCGAAGACAACGGGAGAGTTAAGAGGTCAAAACGACGTGGCCACGGACAGATTTCCAAACTTGAGGCAGCAAAAACGAAAGCCAGCGACCCAGCGGGTGACGAAGTTACAGATGCTATGGTCTCGTATGCGGTTGGTTTTGTGCAAATGTACCAAAAGTCAGACTCCCCCCAAACTCAACTCTACCGCAACACAAGAAGACTTCTGAACGAAAACACACCAGTCAGTCCCTCCAGAAAAACGTGATTATGCGATCACATAATTCAACGCATAATCAGCCAAAGTCCGCATTTTCGTTGCAAAAAAGTCCCATAATATATCTTAAAGGGATATGCCACCGTTTGTTGAAATAGGGCTTATCATGGTCTCCCCTAGCTGGAGATAGGTGAGGTCTCCTCTAGCTGTAGATAGGTGGGGTCTCCTCTAGCTGTAGATAGGTGGGGTCTCCTCTAGCTGTAGATAGGTGAGGTCTCCTCTAGCTGTAGATAGGTGAGGTCTCCTCCTCTAGCTGTAGATAGGTGGGGTCTCCCCTAGCTGTAGATAGGTGGAGTCTCCTCTAGCTGTAGATAGGTGGGGTCTCCTCTAGCTGTAGATAGGTGGGGGTCTCCTCTAGCTGTAGATACTGTAGGTGGGGTCTCCTCTAGCTGTAGATAGGTGGGGTCTCCTCTAGCTGTAGATAGGTGAGGTCTCCTCTAGCTGTAGATAGGTGGGGTCTCCCCTAGCTGTAGATAGGTGAGGTCTCCTCTAGCTGCAGATAGGTGGGGTCTCCTCTAGCTGTAGATAGGTGAGGTCTCCTCTAGCTGTAGATAGGTGGGGGTCTCCTCTAGCTGTAGATAGGTGGGGGTCTCCTCTAGCTGTAGATAGGTGGGGTCTCCTCTAGCTGTAGATAGGTGGGGGTCTCCTCTAGCTGTAGATAGGTGGGGGTCTCCTCTAGCTGTAGATAGGTGGGTTCTCCCCGAGCTGTAGATAGGTGGGGTCTCCGCTAGCTGTAGATAGGTGGGGTCTCCTCTAACTGTAGATAGGTGGGCCAACGCATTTTTTGTGCATGCATCGTTTTAGTCCGGTGCAACACCGGCAGCGCCGCCGCTAGTTAGCTTAGCGTAGTGAATGGAATCCTATTTTGCCGGTTAGCATGTTGTGAGTAAAAGTGAGCCAACAAAAGACAAAAAAACAACCTAATTACTTGCACGGAGACAAAAAAATGCATTGGCCCACCTATCTACAGCCAGGGTAGACCGTGATAAGCCCTATTTCAACAAACGGTGGAGTATCCCTTTAACAAAAAGTTGAAAAAGTTTGCGTTTACTTCACACAAGAGCAGCCATTTAGCCCCTGTTGCCATGGGAAAGTTATGAAGTGACTTAATTATACGAAGTGAACATAATCAAAAAGCAGGATGTTGGGGGAATCACTTTTATTTCTCTTTTTCATCAAACTGCAGTTTTTGCAAGTTCCCGCAATTTCATCGCATAAAATTGCATAAATATCTCACATAGTCCATCGCATTTTTCAAGAAAACGTGCCGCATTATCAACGATTTTTGCCCGTAACAATCACAAAAAAAACTCTGCATTTTTCTGGAAGTATGGCAATCTATTGTCCTTACGGCTTCACACAGGAGACACGAGAAGAAAAAGAAAAACACGACGTTAAGAAAGTCTCATATATCGACACGGTCTCGCGGCGGTTCGTGAAACGGTCACGTCATTTGTAATCTATTGATTCGTGTACACCCCGTGTTCGTGTCAAACTCAAGGCCCACAGGCCAAATCTGTCCCCTTGCAGATTTAGATCCGGCCCGTTTATATACATATAAATGAATAGGATGCAGAATATGGCAGAAAAGTTTATTCACACGTAATGTAAGTCAATGGAGGCCAAACGGCGTTGATAAACACGCCAAAATGGCATACAAATTGCCGTGTCATACATAAGCCAATTTATGAGATCAGTCTGCCCTAACGCAGTCGTGCTGCGATCACAAAAAATGCTTCCCGTTGAAATACATTAGTCTAAAAAAAACGTGCTGACCACGGCAAAAAACCCCGAGATAAACGTGTCCTGTGTACGGAGAAATAGATTAAATTATGTGACCGTTTCACGAGCTGACGTGAGACTGGATTGTATATTTACATTTACAAACAAGTTTTCTGCGTTGAATGTTTGAAAAAAACATTTACCGGCCGCTGCCACCAGGGGTCAGCAGACCAGCATTCACAGGAAGTACGCTGACCTTTCAGCATAAAAGTCTGGTTTTAAAAAAAAAAATAATGTTTGTAGCTTTAAAAAGCAGCCTTGTGTACAGATGCTCTGTCTACGTTTCCTGCCCGGTCTGGGTCTGTTGTTGGGGAGACGGCAGCCAGGCTGATCCACAGTCTTTAGAGTGAGAAAAAGATCCACAAAAAAGTCAAGATCTCATTCTGTAGTCACTGTGGCACGAAGGACCAAAGATAAAAGATCTCATTCTTTAGTCACTGTGGCACGAAGGACCAAAGATAAAGATCTCATTCTTTAGTCACTGTGGCACGAAGGACCAAAGATAAAGATCTCATTCTTTAGTCACTGTTGCACAAAGGACCAAAGATAAAGATCTCATTCTTTAGTCACTGTTGCACGAAGGACCAAAGATACAAGATCTCATTCTTTAGTCACTGTTGCACGAAGGACCATAGATACAAGAACTCATTCTTTAGTCACTGTTGCACGAAGGACCATAGATACAAGATCTCATTCTTTAGTCACTGTTGCACGAAGGACCATAGATACAAGATCTCATTCTTTAGTCACTGTAGCAGGAAAGGACGAAAGACAAAATATCTCATTCTTTAGTCACTGTAGCAGGAAAGGACGAAAGACAAAATATCTCATTCTTTAGTCACTGTTGCACGAAGGACCATAGATACAAGATCTCATTCTTTAGTCACTGTTGCACAAAGGACCATAGATACAAGATCTCATTCTTTAGTCACTGTAGCAGGAAAGGACCAAAGAAAAAATATCTCATTCTTTAGTCACTGTAGCACGAAGGACCATAGATAAAGATCTAGTTCTTTAGTCACTTTAGCACGAAGGACCAAAGACAGATCTCATTATTTAGTCACTGTAGCCCGAAGGACAAAAAGAAACAGAATCCAATGAAGGAGGATGATCCCGAGGTGTAGTAAAACTGTGAATTCTGGGTAGAAAAGGCGTTCAGCTGCACCAACGAGCCAATAAAAAGACAGATATCGTCCCGGTAGCTTTTTTTTTTTTTCTTGGGACAAAAACCTGATTTGTTTTTCTTGTTGTCGTTGTTGTTGTTGTTCTTCGGCAAAAAAGATCCCTGACGGAGGAAAGGGATGGAGTGAGCGGAGGAATGAAGCAGTGGAGATCCTGAGGAGTGTGTGGATTTTAACTATTCTGATTCTTCCTTTCGATTACGATTCTTGTTGATACTTTGAGACATTGAAACGGGTCACATGCTTATTTAAAAAACATGCAAATTGCTTTTTTTTTTAAACTTTCCCCGGGAAAGCCTAGCCTGGATGCCAGCCGACAACACTTTGAGTTTGGGAAGTTTGGTCTGGACTTGATCCCATTGTGCACGTGTCCGTGGCACCACACTACTTATGGAAGTTTTTCCACTACTTTGTACCTTCTCGACTCTACGCGGCTCGAATCAGCTCGGCCGCGGTGCCCCGTACTCCTTCCATTGCAGATTAATACCGCCTCATGCGTGGCGAGGCGAGCGTGGCTTGTAGGAAACTGCCGCGACCTAAAAAGGTGAATTATACTAGCCGCATCCAAGGTGGGGCGCGCCATCTTGACGTCAAAATGATGTAATATCCTGCCGGCGCGCCCGATTTATGGCGCACGAGCAGAGGTCGCGCACGGCTCTTTTTATTCAGCAGGGCGACAAAGCGGGAAACAGGAGGCCTGAACGAGTTCGCCGACAACGTGATGCCAGGACTCTCTCTCTCTGGTAAAGTTACTGGGTTAAGAGGAGTTCTTTTATGGCGAATGAAAGGCTTGATCCCACCAAGTAGCTCGTCAAATCAAATCAAAGCATTGACGTCAATGCTGCTGCCATTTCTGCCGTCGTTTACCCTTCTTTTCTTCTTCTAGTCCATAGAAAGAGCAACGTCGGTAGCCTTTGCTCATTAGCGCCACCGCTGTTCAGGAGAAGACTGCATTTTGTGTCGCGACCACCAGCGCAGGTATAAATAGTTACGGCTATTTCACGACGTCACATATGCACGTGCCAGCTGGGCGGCGGCTACTGTAAAACACGCTTAACGCGACACACACACAGAACGTGAAAGGTGTTTTGATTCTCAGCATGTGGCTGTTTGCCAGAAGACACATTTAGTTTATAAAGAAGCTGGAGGCAGCAAAAAAAAAAAAAAAAAAAACACAGCTGGCTATACTATTTAA